>NW_006782421.1:1273004-1304903 GCF_000442215.2 Lipotes vexillifer
AGAAAGAGTGTGGTATATTTCAGCAATGAGAAAGAAGCTGGTGTTGCTCCAGCACAGTTAGCAAAAGGGGAGAGGAGCGGGAGAAAGCGTTGGGAAGGTAACAGTAGGGCCAGTTCATGCAAGGTTCTGTAGGCCATGCTAAGAAGCTTGGAGTTTATTCTAAATACAAGCTATTGAAGGATTTTAAGCAGGGAGGTTTTGTAATCCAACATATATTTTGAAAAGGATCATTATGCTTGCTGAGAAGAACAAGAAGGAAAGCAAGACCATCAGTTAGGGGACTACTGTGGAGGCCTGGGTGGAAGACGGTGGCGTCCTGGACTAGGGAGCGGCTGGAAGGGAAGGAAATGAACGGATTCGAGGTCGATTCTGGGGAGCTGAATCTATGGTATTTACTGACGGATTAAGAGAAAGGTAAGCCATTCAAGAATGACACCCAAGCTGTGGCTTGAGCACTGAGCTCATAGACACAGAAAAGACGGGGGTGGAGGTTTCAGTTCTGGACATGTGACAGCTGAGGCGTCTGTGAGCTAAGAGAAGGGGCCAGGAAGCAGCTGGATATCTGCGCCCAGTTCTCACATGAGGGATGGGAGCTTTGAGTCATTAGCACATAGCTGTTATTTAAGGCCACTGACATGCGGACGGCTGCTTAACAGAAGAATTAAGGGAAAAAAAGGGTGGGGAGACCACAATATTTAGTGTAAGGTCGTGGAGCTGGTAGAGAAATAAGAAATTCAGATGGAGAAGTGGGAGAAGCTGGGGAAAACTAGGACTCACTGGGAAGACACAGACATAATTCAGTAGGATAGAGCAAAAGGGATGTGTATAGGGATGAAGACGTAACTACGTGGTTAAAAGCAGTGAAAGATTGGCTCACCATTGCATAATAAAGAAGGGGGAAGCTAAAATAGGATTCCAGAGTGAAAAGCAATGATGATTATACTGAGAGAAATCCATGTTCTTCCAAGTAACTGAGTAAACTTATAAATCTACAAAAATATGTTAGGGCTATAGGCAAAATGTACTTCCTGGTAAATCCTATATCAAAGTGCATTATTCCATGTTTTCTTCTAAAGAGAAGGGAGGAAAAAAAGAAAATGAAACATTCTAGACTATGAGGTAGACCATAGATTGTAGTAAGAGAAGAATTAAAGTACTGCTCCTCTAACTGTCATCTGTTTTGCCAGATTAAAACTATGCATGTTCAGAATTTCTTCAAATACGGTTTGGATACTAATTTGTAGTTTAAAATAGAAATTCTATTTGAAGAGAATGAAAAATAATTGGTGCAGAATGATCAAATCTGTACAAGTAAATGGTACCAAACCTTCCAAGTAAATGGAAGAACCATTTCTTTACTCTGAAAAAATAGCACATTTCTAATGTAAAACAGGTGCGCATGATCTTAAGAAAATTTCTAATGGATTAAAAGTATAATTTACCCTGAATTATTATTAGAAAAAAAATTTTTTTAATCACTTTTTACTTTAAGGTGGACTTAGATCTATGTTCTAGGTTTGCAACTATCCTAAATGACTCACCTAGTTACTGAACGGTCTGGCTCAAAATAACGTTTATCATTCAGTAGTTTACTGAGCAAAGGCAATGTTGAAGTCTACTTTCAGAAAGGATTTTTTTTTTTTTTCAGATCAATAATTGGATGAGGGGAAATGTCTGAAGGCAAAATAAGTCATTGTTTTACAGTTACGTTGTTTTCCTTTTCTAAAAAAGTGGTCTGAGTTAACTGACTACACTTCATTCCCCTGCAATGCACTTGTCCACATTAACACTGCAAGAAGCATATGAAATAAAAGAGAGGATGCATCTTCAATCCTTCTTGTCAAATTTTAAGAGATACCAATCAACCAAACACCTCGCTAATACTCATGAGTCTGCTGTCTTAATTAGCTGGTGATATTTTTGACTAAGAATATCAGATGATGAAACTGTGCTCCCCTGTGTTGGACCAGCTTGGCCCAGACTAGCCTGTCCCGCAGTGACATGTAGATTGAATACAAATCAGACAGCACAGCTTTAAATCTGTGTTGCAGCTCTCATTTCCAATTCGAGAACTGTACTATAATCATAAGCTTCTGGTGGATGAAAGGAAATCAGCTCTCTGAATATTAGCTAATGCCACATTTGCAAGTCCTGAAGAGATCTGTGCTGTTAAAAAAAAAAAAATAGATCATTTCGCGTGAACCTATATATACGAATTGCTTTGTTCTGCTCAACTGATAGACGCAATGCCTGTGCTGGGATTAAACCCTTTTCATCATAAAACCTCATCTGGTTCGGAGTCCAAGTCCATCAAACCTTTTTCCTTTAAAGTCCCGCCTTTGATTCCACATCAATTTATTCAAACCGCAGCTGGGTGGCTGAAAACGAAAGGACAGCATCATTTAAACCAACCATGTTCTCAACTTGAAAGAAGGGCTATAATTAAAAAAATGGGCATAAAAGAATGGAAATGGGATAATATTTTTTAATGGTAGTTCAAAGGCCGACAGATGTCAGAGTCTTTGAAGATGTCAGTACACTGAGCAAGGAGCTGCCATGAAAGCCTCTGCCTGAGAGGTGAAGCAGCTGGTTAATGGCTGAAAAAACCCTGCAGACACATCCTTGTGTTTTTAATTTGTCAGAGTTTCTGCAGTATTTTCTGATTAATGACACACGATCATAACTGCATAGCAGACATATTTTTATCCTCGGTTAAATGAATCGTTTACTCCACATTCCTTCAGAACTAGATAAGAATAGGGACACTTTCCTAGGAAGTCCCAAACTGTTCTGATCGCTTCACATATTTATGCTAATTTTGTGGGACTGGCCAAATCCAGAGTTACTGTATGTTGCCAGCTTTTGTTCTCTTAATAGTCTGTTGCTGGTAACATTATGATGCACATGTGGTAGTCAGAACGCGACTCACTACAGTTCCATTCTTTTCATGTACGTGGAACAATATGTGCTTGAATAATTAATTTGTGCACCAAGTCATGTCAAACCAAATTAATATTTAAAAACATTCCTGAGCTCCATCTAAACAACCATGGGCTGCCATAGGGTTGCAGAAAAGAAAGAGGTGCTTAGGGGGGAAAACTGCAGCCGTAACTGCAGCATGACGTTGATGTCACCCGAAAAGCAAGGGCCCTAATACCGCGTGTAAGCCCGTGGGGCGCTGCGCTGGGTGGCAAGAGGCTCTAGGTCGTCTGACTCGTCGATCTGACGTGCTCTGCGAAGCGGCCTCACGGTATTCCTGGACAGCAACCAGGAGCCACCAGAGAGCAGTAGCAGAAAAAGGCTTTCCCACCAAGGGCTGGCTTGTAACTGATACCATGGCGAGGTGCGGGGGAAGCGCTCACAGCTCTGAAGGCACACGACGTGGGGGCAAGTCCCAGGCCCTCACTCAAGCGCCGCCCGGCCGGGTCTGCCCACCTTCTGTCAGAACTGAGCTCACACCTGCCCCCTCCCAGAAAGCCGGTGCAGGTGTCCAGCACGCGCGCCCTGCTCAATTCTCCTTCTCAGAATAAGCGAGACTCAGGAACAAATAAAAGCAGGCCATTTCTAGCTGGAAACGTTCCCCTCCTGCAGGGCTGCTCCTATTTCCACAGCTCGGAGCCCGGGCCCTGCCCTCCGCCGTCACCCTGTGCGGCCACGACGGGTCAGGCCCTGAGCACACGCCTGTCCTCTTCGGAGAGCTGACCTCCGTCAGTCCCGCAAGGTCCACCACGGAGGCGGCCCAGCAGGCGGGGACCAGGGCCTGGGCTGGGGTGCAGGGGAGGGCGCCCCGGCAGGCAGGGGGCGGTAAGCAGTGCGCCCACGCGGCGGGAGCCCCCAGGCCCTAGAGGACAGGTGCTCCTCGGGGTCACCCTCCTCAGGTAGGGGCCGTGGCCTCTGCCGTGTCTCTAGGTGACTGTCGGGGCGCCGCTAACCCTGGGCCTGACTTCGAGGCAGCTGAAGGTCCCACCTCGTCGTCTGCAGCTCCTGCATCTGTCGCTGCCCCACCGTCCACCGCCAGGCGCCCGAGTCTCCAGACCGCAGCTCCCACCCTCGATGGTGTCTCACCAGGACAACATTCCTCTTCCGCCTCCTTTTCCACTCGCTCCATTCATCAAAACTCCCGCTTCTTCAGTGTGACGGATTTCACTTTTTTTTAATTTAATTTTTAATAAAGATATAATTGACATGCAACATTGTATTAGCTTTAGATGTACGTAATGACTTTTAAATTGAGGTATAATTGACATGCAACATTGTATTCGTTCAGGAGCGCCACATAATAATTTGATGTTTGCATATGGTGTGAAATTATCACCACAATAAGTCTAGTTAACGTCCTTCACCTCACATGGTTACAGTTTTGTGTGTGTATGCGAGGAGAACGTTTTTTTTGGAAAAAGCCTTATTATTTTTTTAATCAATAGGTTTTTTCTTTTTTTTATAAATACAGCAGGTTCTTGTGAGTCATCAATTGTATACACACCAGTGTGTACATGTCGATCCGGATTTCACTTTGATGAGAGCCATTTAACGAGAAAGAATTTCGTGATGCGGTCGCATGACGCTTGCTTTCCTCTCCACCTCAGTGCTGTTCAGGCCTTCCCTCCTCTGGGGAGTTCCCTGGCTCTTTGGGGCACACGCAGCCTCCTGACCGGGAACGCGGGGCAGGTAAGCAGGGAAGGGCGATTCTCTCATTCGCGGTGCTCTGCGGACTTGCTAAATTGCCCGGCGGGGTGGGAGCTCTTCCAGCGAGGGCTGCGTCTTATCGGTCTTGCGTCCCTTCCCTCAGCGCAGTGGCTGGCGCATGAGGGTGCTCCGTAAACGAGGAATGAACCAAGAGGTAAGTGAAGGGGTCCTTGGAGGCATAGTTCCATCTTAAGAGCAATCACTTGTTCCTTTGCCCTCTACGCATGTACGGAGTAAAAGCATCCACGAGTTACCTACCCCGAGGTCGCCTTTGCTGTGTAACAGTTGCCCGTGTTCTGAACACACGGAAGCGCGCGCATGAGTGAGGCCGTGGAGAAGCGCGCGGTAGATGAGGAGCGGCTCCCGGTGGCGACTGTTTCCAGCAGCCTCGCCGCTGGGCCCCGGGCTCGGCATCTCAGGGCTGCGGGCAGCCTGCGGCCTCCTACCTCCCGCGCCTCGACCTCGGAGGCTCGGACGCTGAGCTCCTGTGCGGGCCAGGACACACCCTGCTCCTCTGCGCCTCTCTGGCTGATCTCCAGGGCGGCTGCGACGCCCGCCTCTGTCCCCAACCCGGCGGCGCTCCGTGGACGCCACAGCCTCCCGGGAGCGGCAGCGGGACGGGAAGTGGGGCCGGGTGGGAGCCGGGCTGGCGTGGGTGCAGGTCAAGCACGACCTGTCACTCCGAGCCGCGCTGCGGCTTTCACCTGGGTCTACCTTCCCGTCGCTGGCTTCCCTGATCTCAGAGCCCGTGTCCCGCGGCAGGACTGGGCCACGTGGAGTCTCGGTCCTTACTGACTGCTGCTCATTTGGTGCAGCCGTCTGTTTACGTTGTTTGGCCACAGTTCAGAAACTGAAATAAGTAAACTAACATTTACAGGGTTATTTGAAAATACTTGCCCATTTCAAACTCTCACAAGAGCCCAGGAGTCAGGCATTATGGCTCCCGAATCACCACTTTTTCTTGGTTCCCTGGCCCTCATCCTTGAGCCATTTTCCCAGAGTCTTCTTGTTCAGTGCTGTGTCCTCTATCTTCTCCTAGGCAATGGGTGGGGTCCACCCTCATTCCATCCCCTCCTTAGAGGGGCTCATCCTCACAGTTGGTACCTGCTGCCATCCATCCTGGTGACCCCCGAGCCTTTATTTCCAAAGGAGAGCTCTCCTCTGAACTCTAGCCTTATATTCCCAGGTGCCTAAGTGACATCAACACCTGATGCCCTGTGCACATGGACCACAGCTCCGGCCTCCTCTCCCTCCCTCTCTGCCACATCAGCTTTCCTGTCGCCAAAGCCTTGGCTAAGTCCCTCATCACCTGTCACTAGGATGACTCCCAACGAGCCACCCAGCCTCCAACCTCACTGCCTTACGACTCTTAATCCTCTGCTTCAATTCTCCAGTGACTTCTCATTGTCGACAGTTATGATCTCTCCACTTTGCACTGGACACGCCTATCATAAAAAACTGGAGCATGCAACCTAGCATGTATATGTGTAAATCTGTACCACTACCATATTAATACATTCTGCACATTACAAAAACTTACACAAAATAGATGAAATACAAATACACATAAATGCAAGTTCTTTTCTTTCTTCCTATATCCTAATGGACCCTACTTGGGAGAACACTGTTCTAAATAATTACCAGAAGGGGTAACAAGCGTTGCAGGTAGGACACTGCCCGGCGGCGCTCCGTGGACGCCACAGCCTCCCGGGAGCGGCAGCGGGACGGGAAGTGGGGCCGGGTGGGAGCCGGGCTGGCGTGGGTGCAGGTCAAGCACGACCTGTCACTCCGAGCCGCGCTGCGGCTTTCACCTGGGTCTACCTTCCCGTCGCTGGCTTCCCTGATCTCAGAGCCCGTGTCCCGCGGCAGGACTGGGCCACGTGGAGTCTCGGTCCTTACTGACTGCTGCTCATTTGGTGCAGCCGTCTGTTTACGTTGTTTGGCCACAGTTCAGAAACTGAAATAAGTAAACTAACATTTACAGGGTTATTTGAAAATACTTGCCCATTTCAAACTCTCACAAGAGCCCAGGAGTCAGGCATTATGGCTCCCGAATCACCACTTTTTCTTGGTTCCCTGGCCCTCATCCTTGAGCCATTTTCCCAGAGTCTTCTTGTTCAGTGCTGTGTCCTCTATCTTCTCCTAGGCAATGGGTGGGGTCCACCCTCATTCCATCCCCTCCTTAGAGGGGCTCATCCTCACAGTTGGTACCTGCTGCCATCCATCCTGGTGACCCCCGAGCCTTTATTTCCAAAGGAGAGCTCTCCTCTGAACTCTAGCCTTATATTCCCAGGTGCCTAAGTGACATCAACACCTGATGCCCTGTGCACATGGACCACAGCTCCGGCCTCCTCTCCCTCCCTCTCTGCCACATCAGCTTTCCTGTCGCCAAAGCCTTGGCTAAGTCCCTCATCACCTGTCACTAGGATGACTCCCAACGAGCCACCCAGCCTCCAACCTCACTGCCTTACGACTCTTAATCCTCTGCTTCAATTCTCCAGTGACTTCTCATTGTCGACAGTTATGATCTCTCCACTTTGCACTGGACACGCCTATCATAAAAAACTGGAGCATGCAACCTAGCATGTATATGTGTAAATCTGTAACACTACCATATTAATACATTCTGCACATTACAAAAACTTACACAAAATAGATGAAATACAAATACACATAAATGCAAGTTCTTTTCTTTCTTCCTATATCCTAATGGACCCTACTTGGGAGAACACTGTTCTAAATAATTACCAGAAGGGGTAACAAGCGTTGCAGGTAGGACACTGAGGTAAGGAAATGGAAGACACAGAAATGGCAGCACAGATAGACAGTATAAACCCCAAACTGGAGACCAGCGTTCAAGGAGAGCTGGTCCTGACTTCCCAACATGGTGTCAAGTATTTTGCAGGTACTGAACTTGCTACTCCTGTTTAGAATGCTTTTCCTATTCTAATTTGCATAGCAAATTTCTATTCACTAAAAAAACCCTCAATGCATATGGTATCAACCTTTTCTGATCCCCTCCCCAGACCCTATCTCCCCACACTCCATAACTCCATCTCTTCTTTACCTGGGATCAAGGCACCTTCGCACTTCATTGCACTTTGCTATACACACGTGTGTAACTCTAGAAGGCCTAAAGGCTGGGTCCGCTAGAGGAGGCCCCGAGATATAACTGCCCATTTCCACGCTGGTGCTGTTACTAGTTCCTTACACACAAGGTGGGCAAGGCGGGCATGTAGGCAAAGTTTCCAGAGAGTAGAAAGCAGCCAGGAGGGTACCGACCTCCCTCCACCCCAAAGAAAGGGGAGCTAGGCATCCTAAATGGCCCGATGAAATCATCACATGGATCAGGTGGCACCATCAGCAAAAGGGTGCCTCCATGGGGACCTGTGGGCCAGGGCAGGTTGTCCTTCCGACCAGGGGTGTTACTGTGTCTCTGCTCCATGCGGCCTGGATGTGTCCTAAGACGCACCCTCCGTGTACGTGAGAGGAAGGTAGTCTTTGCCCCCAGCTGTTCTAAGGAACCATGCTGCCCTCCTATCATGACAGATGCACAAATGCCTGCTTCTCCATAGACTATATAAGCTGGAGGGCAAGACTCACTCCGTTCTGAATATTCCAAGGTGACACGTAGTGGGAGCTCAGCAGAGGACACCACTGAATGAACGACTGAACATCACAGATGTGGAAAACAATGATCAGAGATATGAAATTGGTTACTCAGGTTTATAAAGCCAGTAAGTGGTCGAGACTGGTCATGAACCAGCACCTTTGTTTTCATATTCGAAAGAAATTGATCACTGCATCTAGGCCCATACGTTATTTATCACCTGTATGCCAATGGTGCCCAAATTCGTATTTCTGGAGTCTCAACCTGCATTTCCAACTCCCTGTCTGACGCACCTCCATCTGGATATTTAACGTGCAGCTCAAACTTAACTTGGCAACGGCAGAACTTTGTTTTCGTTCCCTCCTAATTGCCCTCATAGCTGGCACCATCGTCTGACTGGCTGCTCAAACCCTAACTCTACAGAAGTCCTCTTTGCCTCACTCCCCACAGCTTACCCATCAGCAAGTCCTACCGACAAATGCACACATCACACAGACACCCAGGACAGTCCGCAAAGCCTCAGTGGCCTTTTAGAAGCGTGAGTCGGATCACGTCACCTTCCCGCCCGGAAGCCTCTCCTTGTCTTCTGCTCGCATTTGCAGAGTCAAACCCAGCTCCTCAGAGGCCCGGCCCTTCCTGCACCTGCTCTGCTCCTGACACACAGGCTTCCTCTTCTCTTCCGTCAGCTTAGACAGCTCCCCCTGGAGCGGCCCCGCTGACGGCCAGCGAACAGTCACCGGGCACGGAACCGCAGCTCTGCACCTAACAGGGACTGTCACGCAATGCTCTCCTTGTTAAGTTGCGATTTGTGTTATCATCTGTCTTCCCCCATTCAAGTGTAAGTTCCTTTAGAGCAGAGGACTGATCTATCTTGTTCTTTTCTGTAACCCTGAAAGGAACCCTCGTAGGGCCAGAGAGACCATTCCCTGCACAACGTGGGGCAACATTCATGTGAAAGCTGCCTCCTGAAGGTGTATACCCCCATCCCCAGGGCCTGGCACAGAACTGCACTCAAAATATCTTTATTGATAAATGAATCAAGTTGAAGGAAGGCTGTGTCATAAGCAAATTCCATATACATAATTCTGCCTAATTCTAACAGATAGGAAAATGTATGTGGAAATAAATTTGATTTATACATTATCCAAAGAGTCACAATTATAAAAATGTTCAAGTCACAGAGTTCCATTTTGTCAATATCGATATGGAACAATGAGACTTCAAAGAGCAAAATCAGAACAGTCAACAATAATTATGATTTTTCTGAGAAGATTTACTCTGCTATTCCTATTTCTGAATTGAATTTTTTTTTAAGAAACACCGACTTTATGGCAATAGATTGTGATGTTTGCTGCATGTTGTACACCTCCACGGCTCTCAAAACCTGAACCAGCACAGTCACACAGGCTTTACAGGGGCCGGGGACACACGGCACCTCTTGAACTCGGGGCTCTTGTCTAACAGCAGCCTTGGAAGCAATTTTTGAACAAATGAAGAACCAAGAGTTTTCCACCCTCACAGTCTACTCCTCCTGCCGCACGTGCCAGCATCGTTTTATCTGGAGCTATTGTAAAATTTGCCCGACAAGTGTGGATAACATTTACATTACAAAAATTAGCTTTTCGGGAAACATTTGGTAAACACATGCATTTTGTACGTTAAATGATATCTTTGCAAATAACGAAATAAATAAGGTCCCACTTGAACCCAGCGATCTGGGGTTTGTTTCATTAATAAAGACTGACTTAAGGAGTAAACTTAAGATGAATGAATCACCAGTTTAACCTTAACCTTTTTAAAGACCTACAACTTTCAAGTCCTTACTGGAAAATTCCCTCATTTTAAGATGCTAGACCTGGCTGGACCATTGCTGCATTTTCACTGAAAGCTCCTCTGTACCACACAGCGATAATGTCACTGGGACACAAACACACCCACGCGTGCGCAAGCGCACGCACACACGCACACACACACACACCGAGAGCACTGCTGCATTGCAACTGCCCCCACTAACAAGGAAAGTGACCCCAGATCCAGGCCACAAACTTCAGCAAACTTCTGATGGCATCTGAGGACACCATTAGCTCATTCTCAAATATTACTACTACTTTCAGGCTTTGACTTCATCCCCGAGCAAAACAAATCCAAATGAACAGGAAAAACAACACACATTTTCAAGCCCTGCACGTCTAATTGTGTCACTGTTTCTTTATGATTCCTTGTGCTCTTTCCCCCACCTCTCAGTATACAAATACCCAAAAGTACTTGAGAGGTCAGCTAACAATTTAAAGTAATTGTTAAAGCAAGTGCAGAAAAATAACTTTCACTAAATTTTAATATTTGTTTCAATGGAAAAATATTATCTCAAGTTCCACAATGATCCACCAAATAGGTCTCAACGAGGCCACTTTTTATTATCCAAAAGTTTCCTTCCAGCGACAATATTTTCCAAGGTTTTCTCTACACAAATATCAAAGCAGCTTTTGAAAAGAGACAATTATTTCCATGTAATGCCTTGCTCTCCTCAAACAGGAGTTCAAGGTCTCCCCAACAGAAACTTCTGTGACTTTTCTCATGGAAAATGCTCAGGTGTTAAATATCTTCCGTATCCTGCAACTAGGCGTGATTCCACTTAGTCCTGAACCAAAGACAAAATGACAGTTTAATGAGCTTCAGTTTGCCAGCTCTTTGAACATTTGATGATATCATCATTTCGCCAATCATTTCTTGCACTCTGTCTTTCAACCTCTCGGTCCCCAAAAATTACCTCAAAGGTACAAGTGAAGACATCAGGGACGTCTCTTAGGGAACTGAGTCAGAAACCGAAAAATGACTTTTCCAAGACATCAAGGAAGAAGGGCTATTCGTCCCATATTTTTCCTCCCAGCTAACTTCTGCCAACTTCCTCAGTAATTTCATTTAAGGCAGAGGCAAGGAGAAGGAAGGGCAAAACGCTAAGGGCAAAGGGCTAAACGAAGGCGTCTTTCCGTATGTCAACGGGAATGACGCCCCTCACGTGGAATAGTGATTTGTCGCTGGAGTATTTTATGTAGAAGAAAACTCTTCTGAAAGTTTTTCATTTTGACCAAAATTACTCTAGAACTCAGCTCAAACTGCATCAACATAATTTGTTTTTCTAATTGTTCTTTGTATTTCTATCAAGAAAGTCTCCAGGTTTGAACTTACTAAACCACCTCGACCTCATTTCTAGGAGGTTTTGACCAGCTGTTGCCATGTGATAGGATTCTTACAAGGATCCCTTTAGGGGGAAAAAAAAAATGCCAACATTGACGTCTTTGAGCTTTAAAAACTCACTCCGTTAAAAGGAATGGATCACATGTAATATTCCAAATTAGTATGTGACTATAACAGACATTCATCTATAGTAAACCATTCACAACAAACCATATTTCGCCAATACTAAAAGCAAATTCCTAAGCAATATTTTATAAAGATTGGTAGGTCCCACTGACCTAAAAGCTTACTGGATTCTTACTCTGGACATATCTTCTTATTTCAGTAATAATGTGAAAACCAAAAGTGAACCCATTTCAAAAGCACATTCATTTTTCCATTCTACAAATTCTAAAATTTGTGGGAAGGAATTCTATTCCAAGTAAAATTTTAAGAAATGCATATCTCTTCAGAGTTTAGTTGGTTTCAGAATAGAGGCATAGCCATGGCTGTCACTTTGGAGAAAGACTGAAACTAAGACCTGATTTGGATTTATACAGCCTGAGTTATGGGTATCAGTGTTTAAATCTAGCAATGTATTAAGAATCCAAAATGAAAATGGAATGGAATTTATGCAGAATAAATGAAATTCAGAGACAACGAGCTCCTCCATAAGCAGGCGGATGGGCAGGGGAAGTGGTCACGAGTGCCAGCTACACTACTAGTTATGTCACCTTGGGCAACTTACTGCACTTTCAGAATCTTTCCTCATTGATAAAATGGAAATACGTACAAGTCATTTTCTGACCCAGGCAAGAAGGTCAAAACCGTTTCCAAATAGGAAACTTAATCCTTATGGGGGACTGGAAGGGCTGGATGAGGTGATGCGATGGAAGGGGCCGAGCAGAGAAATTCAGGACTGCTCCAGAGGCACTGCTGACTCAAACCAGACTTGAGCAGCCCAGTTCAGTTACGACCGGCAGCACCGTCAAGTACACCAACTCACTGAAAGAAATGCAAATTGAGATGAGAATCTCAGCATGGGAACAAAGGTAGCAGTGTCTCTCTCCCATGCCTGGCAGAGATTCACACAGCCCTCTTCCTTTTTTGCCATGTCCAAGTCTCTCCAAAAATCTAAAACCTTTCTTGGAAGAGGCTGTGAGATAAAGAGCACTGAATTAAGAAGGCCTGGTTTGCTAGTTCTGTGACCTTGGGCAAGATAATGACCTTGGAACCACAGGTTCTTTATGTGTCAAATGAAAATAATTGGATGCATCTCTCGTGATGACTTAATCTGACAACATTACTCCTGGATATTCAGACACTCGATACGACTAAAGGCTTCTTATCTGTCGGAACACGCTGTGTACGCAGACTTGTGTTTCCTTGCAGTCTCCCGGTTTTCACCACTGCAGAGTGATCACATTATACCCTCCATTGTAAATATCCTCAGCATTTAATCATTAAGAACAACTTAATGTTCTTCAAAACAATTTAAATATTTCTTTAAAAATCCATTAAGTATAATGAGAACACAGGACCGATTTTTAAAGCAATCAGTATTGATTGATATGAAGTTGTTATTGCAAATGGAATACTTTATATGTTATTATTTGGAAGGCTTGCCTTGAAAAGGAATATTCTTTATCTAAAAGTGGACCACATGCCATAGAATGTGGTTTCCATGGTAACTGCCACATTTTAAAAATATGCACAGGACTAAAGATACATTGTATAATACTTCGATAAATGGGTCATTCTTAGAGAAATCAATTTCCTTGTCTCAGCCTGTTTTTGTTTATTAAACTTAATACAATTTTTTCCACAATGAGGACCAAGTTGAATTATTTATAATAGTTTAATTATAGGTAGATATAGACTACTTTTGTGCTTTTTTTGTTTGTTTGTTTTTGTTTTTGTTTTTGTTTTTGCAGTACGCGGGCCTCTCACTGTTGTGGCCTCTCCCGTCGCGGAGCACAGGCTCCGGACGCGCAGGCTCAGTGGCCATGGCTCACGGGCCCAGCCGCTCCGCGGCATGTGGGATCCTCCCAGACCGGGGCATGAACGCGTGTCCCCTGCATCGGCAAGCGGACTCTCAACCACTGCGCCACCAGGGAAGCCCTACTTTTGTGCTTTTAAGATGAAAATAATCACAGAATTTTAGAATTATTATGGAGAAAGAAAGCTGGTGACCTACCAAAAATGTAGGCTTTACTTGAAAGGGCATCTTTCTCCATTTTCTCATAATTAAGTATCTAAGAAATAGTATTCTTCTAGACAGTAATATATACAATAATATATTCATGCAAATATGTTATTAGTGCACATGTAATTCTATTACATCACCATTGGATACAAATAAAGTGAGATCTTTGCATCAGCACATCTATTCAGAATATAAGGATTTTTGTCCTATTTGGAAAATTCTGAATAACCTATGTTTTTCACGTCAGAAAAAGAATATGTCCCCCACAGTCTTTTAAAAATGACTTAGTTGGGGAAAACCTCTATTTGTATTTTAAACAAACACCGAAATTTCTTGGGTTATCTTTTTTTTTTTTTTAAACATCTTTATTGGAGTATAACTGCTTTACATTGTTGTGTTAGTTTCTGCTGTATAACAAAGTGAATCAGCTATACATATACATATATCCCCATATCCCCTCCATCTTGCGTCTCCCTCCCACCCTCCCTATCCCACCCCTCTAGGTGGTCACAAAGCACCGAGCTGATCTCCCTGTGCTATGCGGCTGCTTCCCACTAGCTATCTATTTTACATTTGGTAGTGTATATATGTCCATGCCACTCTCACTTCGTCCCAGGTTACCTTTCCTGCTCCCCGTGTCCTCAAGTCCATTCTCTACGTCTGCGTCTTTATGCCCTGCCCCTACGTTCTTCAGAACCTTTTTTTTTTTTTTTTTAGTTTCCCTATATGTGTGTTAGCATACGGTATTTGTTTTTCTCTTTCTGACTTACTTCACTCTGTAGGACAGACTCTAGGTCCATCTATCTCATGACAAGTAACTCAATTTTGTTTCTATGGCTGAGTAATATTCCATTGTATATATGTGCCACATCTTCTTTATCCATTCATCTGTCAGTGGACACTTAGGTTGCTTCCATGTCCTGGCTATTGTAAATAGTGCTGCAATGAACATTGTGGTACATGTCTCTTTTTGAATCACGGTTTTCTCAGGGTATATGCCCAGTAGTGGGAGTGCTGGGTCATATGGTAATTCTATTTTTAGTTTTTTAAGGAACCTCCATACTGTTCTCCATGGTGGCTGTATCAATTTACAGTCCCACCGACAGTGCAAGAGGGTTTAGGGCGTTAACTTTTAAAGCACTTCCAATCTAAAGATGTTTTCTAAGGGTCTCTGGAAGAGTCATATAGTGATAATACAGAAATGTAGGCTTATGACTTAAAATATGCTTTCTTTTGATTCATAATGTCCACTAAATTGGATCTCCCAAAGCAACTGCATTTTTTGATGCTGAGGATAATGGCATTACCCATAAATTAAAATGAAAATTTGGCACATTAAAATAAACGTGCTAATTACATTTTGTGAAAGTACTTAAAGAATCTTAGGTTTTCCCACTGGATTTTATTCCCAAATGTTTTAACATATAGAGAAAATCATCAATTATACTGGTCAGCGCCTTTTGCATTAAGCCCCATGTCGTATATTTCTCTCAGAATTGAGCATTAGAAAAAAAATGAACTGGTATGATTTCTTACATTAGATATTTAGAATTACACAATTCATCATGTTTCACTCTTCACTGTGGCTTCTAGGCAAGCTCAGAGCTAAAACTTGTACTTAACTGGAGCATTTTCTTTAAAAGTATGGATTTTCTGATGCGGTTAATATCATTTATTGCTTAATTACCATTTTCAGTTATATTGCATCTGTATGTGTTTATCATAAAATGCTGCCTCAAATCCTTTTTGAAAGTGCTTGGAATATAAAGAAATTAAAATCAAACGTTTTCAACAGAAAAAGCACTAGCCACCCCAAAGCCCGAAGACCATGTATAGGTTCAACAATAGTGTTCAGAACATACATATCGCTAAATTCACCCTTCGAGTAATCTTTGCAGAATAATAACCCATACTTAATCCACTGCACACATGTACACACCCAGTTTATAAATGGACATTTTATCTTGTGCCCAGATTCCCAAATTCATGGAAAATAATGTTATCAAGATATAATTTTTAAAATTGTCCTATCATAAACATCTTTTTTGGAAAACTTTTTTTTTTTTTTTTTTTTTTTTTTTTGGAAAACAATCTTTCTTTCTCTGCTTGTTTGTTGTAGAAAATTTGGGGTTGAATTAGAAAGAAGCCATTAATGATGGTAATGCCCTGGAGGCAAGATTATGGTGGGACAAGGAGAAAGGAAGACTTTTCTTTTCATTTCTAACCTTACTCTACTGTTTGACTTTTAAAAAATGCATATGTATCTAAAGCAATGGAAAAAGAGATGCTGAAACTTTTCAAAACCTATAGGGAATTCCCTGGCTGTCCAGTGGTTAGGACTGCATGCTTCCACTGCAGGGGATGTGGGTTCGATCCCTGGTCAGGGAACTAAGATCCCACAAGCTGCGTGGCATGGCGAAAAAACAAAAAAACCTATGCCTCTCTTTTGGTACATTTAAAAATGTCATGTCCTCCTTTAGTGCTATTTGAAATTTAAAAATAAATTGGACATAGTAACTGCAAACAAATCATTGCAATGCAACAAAATGTCTTGTTTTTAAAACTCACACATGCCCCTCGCTAGGGATTCTAACACTGTCTTATCCTACAATCTCCCTTAATTCGCTCCAGAATGCTCAATGTTTTTATTCCTCTTCTTCTGTAGTTTATTTTTATTTTTTATTTTTTTTTCCTTGCGTTATGCGGGCCTCTCACTGTTGTGGCCTCTCCCATTTGCGGAGCACAGGCTCCGGACGCGCAGGCTCAGTGGCCATGGCTCACGGGCCCAGCCGCTCCGCGGCATGTGGGATCTTCCCAAAACGGGGCACGAACCCGCGTCTCCTGCATCGGCAGGCGGACTCTCAAGCACTGCGCCACCAGGGAAGCCCTGGAAAACTTTTTTTTAAGTGTAAGAGACAAAGAAGAGGGGCTCTAAAATTCCCACATTTTAGAATCGGCGATCGATGTAGACTCTTACTGTGAGTCAGTACGGCAAAATCCAGATGATCTGTCTTTATTGTGCAAAACTGTTCATATGAGAATCATGATTCTCAGTTTAGGGAATCAAGACAGGCATCAAGATGCCAGCATTAGGCAAGACCCACCTCACTACATACAAATCCCCAGTTAAATGTATTTTCAGATGTCACTGAAAACCCTCTCTACTCTACAGATGGTGGTTCACAGTGGCTGCTGTGGTTCCTCTCTCACTACTCAATGCATCTGCACCTCAACAGCTCACAGAGACAGCTGACCCAACATGGGGACACCACCTCTGGGGCGAATCACAAAAGTCCTCTAGAACAGTCTCTACAAGGGCTCCTACACACCATTCACTTCAGCAGCAAACATCAAAGATCAAGCAATCTCTGAGTGGTTCAGGGTCCTAAAAGCGCAACCAAGGGATCAAGGAATCCATGTTCTGTTTTTCTTCAAGTTCGAGGGGATAAACTGCAGAAATTCTTTCACTACACTGCAGTTCAAAAGCAAAACAAGAATTACACGAGGACTACCGTGTTAGAAGAAGCTTTCCTAAGATGATCACAACAAAACTATAAATGTCTTTATGTTAAAAAACATGATGGAATCAAGCAAATCATTCTCCAAAATAACTTCAATAAGAGGGATCTGGCAAATGAGAAATATTTGATAATGAGGTTGCAAATTTCCATATGTCTTGAAATCTACTGATCTGGATGCTTTTCCTTAAACATTATGACCTCAGGTACATAGCAGACTGAACATCTTATATGAAGGTAGGAAAATTTAATGTGCATTTTAGCAAATGTAAGTATCACAACATAAACTCTCCCATCATTGAAAATCAAGGAATTATGGCAAAAATATAATGTATGCATAGAATAATTAGCTAAATGCACCAAATAAAAAGAGAGAAATGGTTAACTGTCCTTAGTTGTATTACTGTATCTTATTGTTTCTCTATAAAACAAAAATTACTTGAATAACAACACACCTGTAATAATTATATAGCATATTCACCAAAAGGGAGCTCCCACTTGATATGATTCACCTTAAGGTAGGTGACTATACTTTATAACAATGGTTTTATTAGTATACAACATATTACATAGTTGAAAGAAGCCAAAAGTAGATTTTTAGTATATTGCTTGCAATCAAGAATCTGACAGAAGAAAAGCAGCAAACAAAGCCATAGCACCCAGAATAGATATTTCACTGGTCCTCTTTTGCTTAAATATTCCAACTAGTCCTTTTTACAAAATGGCCTCCATTGCTAAATGGGAGCAGCCGGGCATGAATTGAATACCAAATGTCTCCCTGGAACTCAAATAAAACATTACACAATCCAGTATTTAAGATACTTGTGTTTGTTCTGCATCAAACCACAAAACAGTGATTTTTTAAAAAGGCTCTTCTATTTTAAAAAAAATATGTCACTTTGTTTTTTTTGAAATTTGTGAATGGAATTCAGAACCTAAAAGGTATTATGCATCAGACTATTTAGACCACAATCATGAAAAGATATATTTGGAAAATTTAGGACTTACCTGAGGAAACTGTGAATTAATAGCCCCAATAAATAGCCAAAAATAAATACAAGTTGTCAGCATTTTGGTATACACGATAAGATTTTTAAAAATATAACCTACTGATATGAGTTTTTTAAAACTATGTTCTCTAAAAACAACTTAGTATAGCTTCTGCAGAAAATCATTTTCATTTTGATCAAGAATGCATTTAGCCTAAGTTTCCAATGCTTACTAGCATTCCCGGGACAGCAATTCCAATTGTTCCAAGAAAGACAGAAAATCTCAGAAATATAATCGTATGCTACAGCATTTGAAGAGGTCAGATTTATACTTCAATTAGAAGAAATTCAATTAATAACTTCATTATACTCTCCCTGTGGCTTAATTATATATAATAATTCTAAAATTTCCCTTTTGTTATCATCGGATGAACCGCACCCTATATATGGCAGATACGACATATGCAAAGTCACAAAGATTTCCTCTAAATTTGGCCTCTGTGTCAGCTTTCTACAACACCACGAAAATAGTTAGAAGTTGTATAAATTAATGTATTTAACTGTATCGATTATTCAATTCTACCATGCAAACAGACCCTACACTGATTCAGAACCCAAATATCTTCTCAAAGAAGACAATGGTAAGGCTTAACATCATCTTCGAAGGAGAATGTTAAGTGTGAAAATATTCTTAACAAAATGTATGACTAACAATTAAAGGATCAGAATATATTTTATAAAGGCTCTAATGAGGTTGGTGGCAAAAATATAACACACGTTGATTTCACAGGAACCACCTGACTATTCTGGTACTAGGGCTACTACAATGACTACCTCTTTAATTAACAAACCCCCATAAAACAAATTTAAATAATTTTCCTAGAAACGCATGTGACTGACAAAAAAGCCTGTGCCTCCATCTTTACCCAAAGGTAAAACACAACCCAAGGTCAAGTGAAGGTGACCAATAGCCCTATTCTTTGCCTTACCGTCTCCCGCCTTCCACTCAAGACATAACATCTATTTAATCAGCAGTACTTTTATGTTTAGATAATTATGAAATTGCTTAAACACATATTATAACAAACAGAAGGTCTATTTCGCTGTTTAAAATCTATGTTATTTGGGGAGTAAGGATAACCAGGCAGAAGCTCACGTGCGGTGTGGATAATACGGCTAGATTTCAATGGGAGAGAGGTATTTAGACCTAGTAGATGGTATGGTTTTATTAGAAAAGAAAATTATCTTTTTATTGTTATCAATTGCTCTTCAATTTTTCTTTAATAAAATTTCACAGCAACCTCCTCAAGAGGATACACTAAAGGCCTTTGATTATATATACCGTAAAGAATGTATTGTACCACAAAGAAACACACCCGATAAGATTTTTTTCCATCTGAAATTTATAAAGGTAATTTTCCATGCTGACAGTGCACATTCCATCCCTAAGTTTGAAGAGTCAAATGCTGCCACAGCTGGGGGTTATTCTGCAAATGGCCTCCAGCAGGGACTGCAGGGGTGAGGCAGGAGGCGTGGCGTGCTCATGGGGGGGTAGCCCTTCTCTTTATCAGTTATCATCTCAGTAACCTAATCAAATATAGAGTCCAAAGAAAAAAAGCAACACTAGGAAGGAAAAGCAAATATTAAAACAGCTGCTTGATTACCTACAGAGATTAAAACAAAAAGCAAGGCGTGAGGCTGATATATTTCCTAGGGATTTGCTAAGGCTGAGGGGAGGGGTAAGGGGCAGATACCTTAAAAAAAAATCCATCATGAAAGGAACTGAGACAAGATTATAAAAAAGGGGCCAAGTTATAGCGCGCCATGGGATTTTTAATCTGGCTACCTGTGGTTTCTGTAGTTAAAGCTTTATTCATCCCCCAAAAGAGGGGGTGGGGAGAAAACAAAAAGATCACATTTATTTGTCAGTTTTGCAAATGATCAAACAGCGTGCATCAACAAGAATAATAAGAAAACATGAAACGCTGATGACTTTTTAAAAACAGATCCCCGTTGTATCAAATATTATTGATAATTACCTGTGAATCTCGTTTCTTGAACTCTTGGATTTGATTTTCGTGCTCCATATTGGCAGTGTGAAGCTGTTTCTCCAGGTCTCCAATTTCCCGTTCATGGTCTCGGACTAGGCTATCCTTCTCTGCGTTATGCTGCTGTAATAGGTGCGTCTTCTCCTGTTCATGCTCCAGCTTCAGCTCTACTATCTGATTGGACAATGAGGACAGTTCATCAACAGAACATCCTTGTCGTCATGACAACTCATGGCCAGCTTAATTTTTCTCTAATTTGCCCAAGTTGAAAATTTTATTTTTTGCGTCATTATTACCTCACCCTTAAAATACTCTCATTTGGTGGGGGGTGGATTTTATCTAAACCTCCTAATATTCAAGACAGTTGGGCATATTCAGTAAATCCTTCTGCAATCTGTTGACACAAATGCCTGAAACATTGAAAAAAATTATGTCGAATGCTAGGTATTTCCTCCCCAAGAATTTGGGTATTACTGACCAGCAATGGTTATAAATGGTTAATAGTCAGTGCGCTTTGCTTTTTGCTGAAACATATACAATGTAAAAAGCAGCAATTAAATCGGTCAGTTTTCTTTATGGTTTTCAAATAAAAGATCGAAGCTAAATACGCATCTGGATTATTGTATATACAGTTGTCTTTCTAAAAATAAAATGATAAATTTCAAAGCTCTATTATCTCGTTGTCAGCTACGGTATACCAACATAAACAGATGTTATGTGTTCCAGAGGGGCACCTGCTGTGCTGCAGGCTTGCGCCATGATTTCATAAAAAGCATTCTATTCTCAGGATCCTTTCCCAGTCCACTCCACACTGGAGACTGTGACCTTGGCCAGTCTTAGCCTCTCCCTGCTAGACTGAATGGCAGCCCGAGACTGAGGGCCTGGTTGCCGCAGCTTTGATACTAATCCTCCCAGGCTGTGCACAATGGCACCCTACCTGGCCTGCACACTATAGCCAGCCAGGCTGTCTTTGAAGCAGGTGATGAATAGGGACTGCAGGAAGCCAGCTTCCCCAGTGAACTCCAGGCCACACAGCTGCTAAGAACAGTCACTTGGATTTTTCTTCAGTTTTGGTGGATTTCAGGGGGAAAAACTGCTGTTATCTAGAATACGTTGTGTTATTTTCGGCGTAAGAATCCATCTTCAAAAAAGCTAACAGTAGGAGCCTGCTCCAAATCGATCTTGTTTCGTGCAAGGAATCACCAGACTACCTTATCTTAAAGCTATAGCATTCCTTTCTCCAGGCATGCATGCTGCACCACATTTCAGAAGTTATTTCCTCTGGAGATTTAAAACTCTCATCCTCTAATTGCAAACTAAGAATCAGAACACAGATTAAAATTGTTTTTAAATGTACGTTTCAAAATGTTTTCTTACTGTGATTTTTCTTTGAGGGTGGGAAAATCAACAATAAACTCCTGACCACTCATAAATTTACTATACTATTTAGGAGAAAGAAAAGTATACTAACCCTGGAATATACATACTTATCGGAACAAGATAGTATGGAAAATATACGGAAAATTTTATTTTGCATCTGAGAACAAAGATGCATTCTAGTGAATTTATGTCTGTTTGAAATTTAGGGATCTTTCTTGCCTATTATTCTACTATAGGCAATATAGAGAAAAAATGCATATAAATTTTCTCTTTATATACTATGCCAAGTAGAAAAGTTTTCTATGATTATTTAAAATAAATGTGCATGGTTTTCTCTGTGATTCACACAACTACAATGTTAATCCCAACAAAAGAGAATTAAAAATTTTATTGATATTACTGCATCATTTTCAGGCAGCCAAGTATATGAATTACTGAGTTAGGATATTTTTAGAACAGTCTTGGACACATTATTATTTCTACTCAGTGTTATACTATCAAGCATTATAATAATGAAATTATAAATTTCAGTAAAACATTTAAACATGTAGCACACTGAAAGGAAACAGAAAGAGGTAAAAAGTTCTACTGAGATCCGATTCTCAAAAGCCTCAAAAACACTGGGAGAATGGTGTGATTTAAAATTGACAGAAAGCAAAATATTTTACAATACTCTAAGGAAAAGTAACCGATTGACCTAAAATTAAGGCAGAAGAATTACAGAAGTTTTCCCCCAAGAAAAGACACAAGACCAGGACTGGCTGTGAGATCCTGAGTAACAGCACTGCCTGGGTCTAGGCTCCAGAACCAACACCCTTCCATAGAAACTCTGAGTTATCTGAGGAGTTCTGACACTTGGACCAGTGACCCTGCTTTCCGTTCATTCATTTTAAAAAGTCAGGAACAAATGAAATAGAGATAATGGCATTTGAAACCTAAAGATAGATGTTCATAAGTTAAATTATTAAAATACTTTGCTGTTTTGTCAGGGTCTGTTGCTCAGTGATGCTGGTTAATGAACAAATCTCAAGGTTGCCAGAGCCTTTTCAAATGAAATCGCTCAGCCCTGTCTGCTCGATCCAATGCTGCTTGGCCAACTTCTAGAGGTTACAAGCCCCTTCTAGTCTTTGCCTAGGTTTCCTCACTGTCAGCAATTTCAGGCAGGGGTGTCCTCTCCAGATTAATGGTAGAGTCCAGGAGAAAAGCCCTAATGTTTTGGGAACATCTTGATGATGATATTCATGACCATATTCAATGCCATCATCAAGGTGGATCTGTGTTAAAATTCAACCTAGCCCCTTCCAGGTATAGATAAATGTCCTTTACACGTGGGTGCTTCTCAACAGCAAACAGGAAGTACCATATCCTCTTCACCCTGAACTACTAGATACTTTTAGTTGACCACAATAATGTGCAATGGAGCTAGTGGTTACCAGGAGGTGGTACATCATGGAGAGTGTGGAGGATGGGAAAGCAGACAGCATCCGCAAGGGTGAATGATGAAGTGGTCAGTGGGGTCTCTAAGTCAAGGTGGTCCAGAGCCCATAATCTGTGCTCCAGGGGGCAAGAGGAGGCCCCATCACCAAGGAATTCTTAAGCAAGCCTAGGTAAAGAGCTCCCTGTAATGCAGGAGGGAAGGCTTTAAGCTCCCTAATCCAAAAGCATGGAGCTGTGGGCCAGGTAACTATGCTTGCAATGCCACTCAACGGGTGTGAAAGCAGACTGGCATGTCTCCCAGGACAAGGGGAGTGATAGTGCCTGGGAGCACCTGCCAGCCTTTGTGATGCTGGACTTGATAGCCTGCTGGTTGGGGCCTGAGTGAGAAAATGGCTTTATTGCCTAGAAGCTACTAGGTTGACTCACACGAAATTTTCCAACAGGAGATGAATAAGGGCCCTGCCCCACCCACTATGCCATCCCAACACACTCTGACCTTGAGGTTCTGAGATCCCTGAAGGCACAGCCCTCCTCCCAGACCGGATCCTGCTGCATATGTCGATGGCCTCCTCCCTCCGCCTGAAGCTCCACGCATGTGCCCTGGGGTAGGAGCACACCCAGGCCCTGAGACGACAAGATGCGGGTGCTAGACAGCTAAGTTCCTGAGGGCCTTGGAATACACACACTAAGTTCTCCTAACTGTTTTACAGCAGAATTAGTGCTAGCAAATATGGCCTTGTCAAGTGTGGAGAGCCTTGTGGCTCCAGGAACAACGAAACGAGCCATCCACGAAATCTGTCAATCAGCAATTCAGTTTAGCACACAAATTCTCTTTATTTGAAAGTTTCATAGGAGTGTGCTAACCACTGCGTGAGACACAGCGAGGCTCTGCCGGCCTGTACTGCTTATTCACTCCTTTTCCTCCAGGGTCAACCTGTACAGCCGGGGGACAAACGCCCGCCGGAGCCCCAAGCTTGGCATGCGCTGAGGGCTGAGGGCTGGAGGCTGGAGGCTGGAGGCCCCCAGCAGAGATCATGGAGGAAGGCCCAGCAGAGATCAGCCCATCCGTGCTGCCCGGGCAGGAAGCAAGTCCTGTTCTCGGCAGTTTTCTTTCCCAGGTAACACTTCAAAATACTTACCCCCTACCTGTAGGTGGTGAGTGACAGTAACCACCTGCAGCGTTTACAACTTTCTGAACAATTCGCTACTGTTTTCTGTGTCTGTACCTGGCGGACCTCAATTAAAACCCAGGAAGGGGCCAGAGAGCTGAATGTTTCAAGAAGATTTCTCTTCGTGGTTTAATGATCGTTTACTCAAGCCAATGAAACTGAGATAACTAAGAACATACCCTCTTAGGCAGAGTTCAACACCTTTGAAAAACGCGTGTCTTAGCTGTGTATTTTAATTTTACTTTATTTTACCTAATGTCTGTTTATCTGAAACACATTCAGTTCGTCTTAATCTAGTAGATCCCTGCTGTTGAATATGAAAAATAAAAACCATCAGAGTTTCCCAGTTAGTATAAAATTCAGAAGGAGAGACAGATCAATCAGGTTATAAACTCCTCCAACATATGGACGAAGGCTGTATTGTCTTCATACTGTCCTTCACACTGCCTACAATGCAGCATAATTATTCAACATTTTGCGTGGAATGAGTGGCATTCGGGAGCAAAAATCAAAAACTAAAAGGTGAGCTGGCCCTCCACAGATTCAACCAACCGAGGACTGAAGAAAAAAATTCCAGGAGGTTCCAAGAAGCAAAACTTGAATTTGCAGCGTTTCAGCAACTACTGACATAGCACTCACATTGCGTTAGGTATTATAAGTCATCTAGAGATGATGTAAAGTGTACAGCAGGATGTGCGTAGGTGATACGCAAAGACTACGCCATTTTATATGAGGGGCTTGAGCATCCGTGGATGTGGGTATCTGATCCCCTGTGGAGACCGAGGGACTCCTGCAGTCAGAAGAGAACGGCTTCATCTACCTTATCGCCAAATTGACTTGTCACCTGCACAGTCTCTGCCCTCCTCTGACTTGAATGCCTGGCTGGCCCTGTGGCCCAGGGAATCCTTCCTTCTGTGCACTGGACCGTCTGCTCTCGCCAAATTAAGCACGCCCCTCTCACAGTGACCCCGTCGCTCTCTGCCTCATCAGCATCGTCTTCTCCACTGGATCGTGCTCATCAACACAGATGTTTTCGCTGTACCCTTCCCCTGACCCTCCATAACCCTCCAGAGGCCACCCCACTTCTCTGCTCCCCTTTCTTTGAAAGTCCCTCTACGGGCTCCTCACACCGTGTTCTCTCCCCGCCCACATCACCCGGCTTTTGTTCCCACGTTCTACTGAAACTGGACTTGTCAAGGTGGTAAAGACCTTCTTGCCAAACCCAGTGGTCAGCTGTCAGTCTCCATCTAACTTCCCGTCTCGGCGACACCTAAACAACAGGTTACTCACGTCCTCCTTCCTGAAACACTGGCTGCGCGCGGCGCACGGGAAATCACACCTCCTTGGTTTTTCCTTCTACCCACCAGCTGCTCCCTCTCAGGCGTTTTTGCTATTTTTCCTCCATCTCGTCCCCATGTCTAGTTGTCACTGCGTCCCTGGGCTCAGTCCTGGCACTTCCTTTCTTTTCTCTCTTGCGTGTCAGTGTCTGTCACCACCATTCGCCTGGTGGCTCAGCAGGGAAGCTGGAGTCATATCTGAGTCCCCTCTTTTCTTCACGCTCCATTTCCCTTTCATCCACAAGTCCTGCCTGCAGAGCACAGCCCAAGGTTGACCCCCGACCCTGCACTGCCCCGCCCCGGTCCAGCCACGGTGACCTCTCATCAGCCTCTGACTATCAGACTCCAGTCGCCTCCCAACCACCCTCCCTGCGTCCTCTGCCACCTCCTGTACAACCGGCGCTCCACAAAGCCACGAGAGGAAGCTTTCTAAACACAAACCAGAGCTTGCTCAAATGCTCCAGTGGCTTCCCGCCACTCGCAGAACAAAATCCAAGCTCCCACCACAGTCAACAGGGCTTGATAGGATCTGCCCCGCCCCCGCTCACTCCATTCCAGCCACATCCCTGCCCGTTCCCTCTGCCTGAAATCTCCTTTCCTCATCTCAGGTTCTGCAAGGTTTCCTCCTTCACTTCATTCAGGTTTTAATTCAAACATCACTTCTTTAAAGTCCTTCACTGACGACCTTCTCTAAAATAACGTCTTAGATGAAATGACACCTTCTATAAAATAGCCCTTCACTCACAGACACCTTGTCCTGCTTGACCACGGCAGTGACCATGACCTTACGGGACAGTATATCCTAAGGCTGGGGGACCGTTGTCTCCTCCACCATAAGTACAGACTCTCCTGTGTTCACCCACATCCTAAGCGCCCAGAACAGTGTTTAGCACAAAGTAGTTGCTCAGTAAACATGAATTAAGTGATGAACGATTGCAAAGACGTGATTTGACCTTAGATTTTTAAGGTACCTGGAGAGTGGGATCATCGCGTAGCCATATCACTGTCTAGGAAACATCTTTTAAAATGAAGTATATCCCTAAAACAAATCATCTCTGCTTCATATTAGAGTCACTGAAAAAAACTATGTTCATCTTTGCCCTTTTCATTCCCACTCTAGGTAAAGGTGCACTTGTTTGAACCTAGATGTGAAAAGATTCAAGCCGAGAAAAAGAAAAAAAGAAAAAGAAAAGGAGGAAAAGGCCCTGCCTTAAGTACTTTTCACCAAGTATCACTGCACATTCCGTGAACCCAGGCTCCTAAAACTTGGCCTGGACTACAGGCTCTGTAGCTTCATAGTCTGGATCTCTCATTCTGGACCCTAAGACACCAGGAACCTGGCTCTGCCTGCTGCCTGTAAGACCCATCTGTGCCCTGTAGCACGGCTGCACGCCCTGGATCAGGCAGTTATGGAAAGAAAGAATTTGAAAGACTTAGTGCATCATTGGATCAGGGATTGGATTTGTCTTGATCACCACCGAGGAGTCCAATGACTGTAGTTGAGGCTCAAAAACGATTACAAACTGAAAAAGGAAAGCCAAGCAAAAAAGACTTTTAAAAAGAGTGTGATAAGGTGAGCACGAAGAATAAGGCAAAGCGAGGAACAACAGAGGTGAACCAGGTGCAGAAATTAATAACTCATGTGAAAATCCACTTTGAAGAAATTTTAGGGAGACTCACAGATTCATGGTCATCAACCTCAACCTCATCTGGGACCTCAATACCAAAAAGAAATTTTACCAAGTTGTTCTCGTCTGATCAGTCACGCCATCACCAAAATAATTTCAAACAATCCCCACTTCCGTCGGCTCTCCTGTCCGCGTGATTCCTTCAGTGTCAGCAAATGATCTTCCCTCTTGTTTCACAGAGAAAACCCTCAGGAATAAGAACGCCCTCGTTCTCCCACTGCAGATCGACAGACTTCTGTGCCGTGTCCAGCCTTGCCCTTACAGCTGAGGCCTCGGCCTGTCCTCCCAGGCCAGCCACCACGCCTGCGCTGGGAGCCAGTACCCTGTCTGTCTCCTCTCTCTTGCTTTCTTCTATGTCCTTTCCCAGTGTAGACTGAATGGTCTAATTTAAAAGAGGTCCATGTCTTCAGGCTATATTACCTAAAAAATCTAGATAACTAAAAACTAAAATACTTACAGAGAAAAAAACTGGGAATTGCATGCTATCTGCTTTTTAAATATCTCCACTGCTCTTAAAATTTCCCAGTCGCTTATCTTGTATGATTTCTGACTTGTCTTTGCTAGTAAAATGTTTTGTTTCAAATAACGGCAATGTGTAAGGATTTGGCCCTTCAGTGTTTTTTATCATCATCAACAATAAGTATTTATTCTTTCTGGAGAATTTGACCACTTGTTTATCTGTTGAACTACATTTCCCTTTAAAGGCTTTGTAGTGAAAAGAGAAGATATAAAATACAAGATTAAAGAATGATATGATGGGATTGCCAAAAAAAATCTCCATAGTTCAGGAAATCCTAGCATGCTTGCTTTGTTGTTTGTTTCCAACTTGAATGAGGTTTGTGAAAAGACAATTAGAATTGTCTTTTTGTTCCAATGGGTTATACAGGAAAGAAACAGGAAACCTTGATGAAAGCTTGGGCTTTACAGGATATTTGTGTGAGTGTTTATCCCATGTGTTTGATGTTTTTTTCTCCACATCTGCATACTTTATGCCTGCATTTTGGCTAAAATATTTTAAAATACCACTCTGCTTTTTTCACTTCATTACAGTTCCTGGCCTGATGCTTTCTAAACGGGAGTGGCTCACAGATTGCGCTGAATAAGGAAATTGAGGCCCAGAACGCACAAGTCATTCATTTCCCCTGGATGCGAGTTCCCTCATTATAAAATGTGAGGACTGGACCGGATAAGTGCTTCTAAAACTTTTCCACCAAAGCACCCCTCACAGCAGTGAGAATGAATAATATCCCCCTGGGGGATCTGAGGGCATAGCCTGAAGCAGCCTCTGCAAACTGGAAGTTTCTTTGAAATGTCCTATTTTATCTTAAAAATTCATGAGAATTTTGCATTTTACAAAACAGGAAAAGTCTATGTTTGTTTTAATATGAATGTTACCTCAATAGTAAAACCACTTTGCTTTCCCACAAAGTCATCAAGTGAACCCAACACTCCAGGAAACAGGCATCAGGCCCCTGCACCCCAGCGCTCACGTGCTGCCCCAGGGGCCGCCTACCCCGGTTTGAGAAGCAAGGGCCTGGTGAACGGCATGTAAATCCCCTTCCAGGGTGAAACGCTATACCCGTAGCATTTAAGATTTGTGGATTCCTAAGCAAAGACAAGATAATAGAAAAGTTGTCACCCTCGCACTTGAGTGGCAGGTAGAGAAGGCAGGTATGGACAGGTGTGTAAGTAAGTTAGAGACCCCTACGGCTGTCAAGAGGCACACGGGGCCAGGCGGGAGGCTGGGGGCGAATCAACGAAGGCACAGGTCACAGAACGCCGGATCTGGGAGGGACATCCACCTGCAGCGTTCCGGCAGTCACCTCAGCACGCTCAGGTGGGCAACTTACTTTGTTACGAGACGAACCACTGCATATTTGAATAATTCTTTAGGAAAGAACCACCTCGAAATGACCCAAAATGTTCCACACCCAGAGGCTCAATTTCTGCCCCCTGGAGCCCCCTGGGAGTCCGTCAGAGTGAGGTTAAGAGCATGGCTCACGCTCACGTCTGATCTCATCACCTGTTAACTGTGCGGCACCTTCGGCCAGTGACTTAACTGGAGGTGCTCAGTTTCTACAACTGGAGATGGAATCATAAGCAATGGCACTGCTCGCAAGATGACTGTGAGGACGGGCGGTGGCTGAAGTTACCTAAAGCAGGTGGAAACGGTACCCGGCTCAGAGTATGACCTCCTGACTGGTGGCTATCACGACTGTTACTACACAAACCAATCATACAATTTCCTCTGTTCCAGACCCTGGAGTTAAAGATAGATATGCAACCCTCTTCAGTCTCGTCTTCTCTTGGCAAAACATCCTCATTCCTTGATATATTCCCTCTGACCTAGACCCAAACGTTCCCGTATTCTGGAAACTCTGCTTTGACCATGTTTGAGTTTGTCAGCGTCCTACTTAAAATGTGGCGACCAGAACTGACTCCTCATACGACCTGATGGGAAAACAATAGAAGGAGGCCGTACCTTTTACCCTCCAGGATCCATCGCCCCAGGGGGTTCTTCCTGTCTTGCTTGTCCCCCCCCCCGCCCCCCCCCTCCCCGCCTAGACAACCTTACATCTCCCCCACCGCATACTTTCTGTGGATGATTTTCTGCACCAAAGCATGGAATTTTATATTCAATCCCAATAAACCTAATCTTCTTAATTTCATCTGTTTAAAGCTTCAGAAAACTGATTTTCATATCCCACATGTTAACTACTCCTCTGAACTCTAAGGAAGCAGGAAACTAACCTCTTATATCATTACCCAGTGTGACACACAGAAATCTCACTTAGGGTGTCAGTCGTCATTCAGAGATGGCCCTTTGAACTATCTCTTAACCCCATAAATGAACCAATGGCTAAACCATATTTCCTATTCGGCCTTCAAGAAGGACTTTGCCAGACGGCTCAGTGAAGTCCAAATCTATCACATCTATTCCTCTTTCCTTATCTACCAGCCTGGCCAGTCTGCCCAAAGAAGGGAATAAGCTCAGTTTAATCGGCTTCCCTTTCAGTGAACTCGCTCGAGCTGGCTCATAGGGACCTGCTACCATATGCCTATCTTTTCTCACGATAAGCTTTCACAATAAAAATCTCAACAATTTGGAGTGGTCGGGGCAATGCTGTTCCAGTTAATAGAATTTTCTGCTTAAAAAAAAAAAAGGTTTTAAAAAGTTTGTATATTATCACATCAAAAAATATTCTCCTAAAACCTACTAGCTCATATTCCTGCTTTTATCTTTCCTTTACAAGTTACTGCCTGGTATCTTCACTCTCAGCATGGATTCTAGTGAACAGGCCTACAGACACAGGAAGAATAAAAGCAGGTGAAATCTGCACTGACCTCAGAGATCTTTGTGTGGTTTTTAAAAAATTCCTATTATATACTTGTATAACATTTATATCATTTCTCTCTTTTTCATGAAAATGAAATACAGAAAAATTGATGCAATAGTGTATAGTTTCTATTAATAGTATGAATTCTTTAAAGAATTAATGTTTTCGTTATTAAGTATCTTTGATCAAGACTTAAAAGACAAAAATTTGGTACAGTTTTAAATCTATCACCCAGAGAAAAGCCTACGAAACCTAACATCCCTTCAAACGAGTTTATATAAATTTACTTTTACACTAAAAAAGCGACTGTCACGTTAAAAAGACTATCACAATGTGGAAAGTAGAGCATGTGAGAAAAGGATCAACCATGATTCCGCCATCTGAAAAATAATTATTCCACCATCTGAAAAATAAATAACATCATTGTTTGAATAATTCTGTCCGATTTTCAAGGTTAAGGATAATTGGCCAGAAGAGGTAAACAAATTTTATGACTCTTGGCAGATACTGCCAAAGTCCTTTGGGCTACATTAATTTATAACGCCACTAGTAATATATGAAAGTACCAGTTTTACTAAACTTTGGCCAGCTTTAGGTGGTACATCACTATTCTAATTTGCATTTTTCTTAATACCAAGGCTGAAGATGTTTCTACATGGTCGTTTACTCAATTTATTTCATATATGTTTCTTTTCCTTTGCCAGGTCATTTCTTGGAGCATTAATAATTTTGTTAAAATTTATGCTAATTACTTTATATGCTAATTATTTTTATTGGTTATACATTTATTAATTTGACAAAGGGAATCACTCTGTCTACGATATTTGTGGCAAATATTATTTCTTTAACTTAAAATAATTTATATTTAGTCAAATGTTCATTTTCCTCAGTGGTTTTACTTGTTACATCCAACTTTAAAAAGTCAGAGCTGTGCCAAAATGATCACAGAATAAATGCAAATCAGGCCCTGCAGTGACCTGGCCACACTTGGTTATAAATTTATCACCCACATGGTTATCATCAAAATGAAAACAGAATTTTAAAAACACTCGGAGAACTTTTCAACCCCTTACACACACTCACCCTGCCATACAATAGCTTCTGATGAGCACAGGTGTCCTAAAAAGAGTTTAAAACTTGGTTTTCTTCTCTCCCCTGTTCCTTCATCAGTTTACATGGAGAAACTGACATTTTTCTTGTTTTTATTAGTGCATCTATACAGCTTTTAATCCAAAAGTCGCCTCGGTTATACACTGTATCTTGTTAACAAGCCCTCGTTAAATATTATTTTTATATATATATATATATATATATATTTT
>NW_006782421.1:1305220-1319029 GCF_000442215.2 Lipotes vexillifer
CGAACCCGTGTCCTCTGCATCGGCAGGCGGACTCTCAACCACTGCGCCACCTGGGAAGCCCTTATGTAAGTTTCTATGCCTAGTTTCTAAAGCTAGTTTCCCAAGCAACCTCCACTCCAGTACTAAAGGTCCGGAAAACGTCCTCCACGACTATTTAGAGAAAGTGTATGTCAGTGGAAACACATGTTTTTCAGTTGGTGTATGTCAGAATGACTTTCACTGCCATCATCTATGAATCAGAAATTAGATACTTCCTTCTCACACCATTGTTTAAAGAAGATTCTGAGGAAATAATTCTATGGCACTGGGTTCTGGAGTCAGAAAGTCTGAAGTTGCCCATGTCCTTCTGGCACTTCTGAAATCATCTGCTAGTGCTCTTCCTTCTCTGTCTTTTCTTATCTTTTAGGACTTTCATCTCTTATGTAATTTTATGTATATACAATTTTATGTGTAATTGCTTGAATTGATTTTGTATTGCATTAATCCAAATTTATTACCCACTTAAAATACTACAGATATAATATAAATGTTCTACATTTATTCTATTCTATTGTTTCTTTACATTCATAACTTTCATATTTCAACTATGCAAGTGATGCATGACATATGCTCTTTGTGAAATTTTAAGTAAAAAAGTCTTTTTAAAGCATACAGTGAAAGTGTCAGTTTATCATAATCTAACCTATTATTTCATGCCCATTCTATAGACATGTGTAATCTTCTAGAATTTTAAAGCTAAACTAACATATCTAGCTGTATGATACAGACACATATATTTTAATTTTACATAAATAGGATCATAATATAACAATTGTTCTGTCATGTGCTTTATTTCCCCCTTAACACTGTGTCTTAGAAATCTGTGTCTGTTGGTTCCTACAAATTTATATCAATCTTTTCAAGTACATAGCATTCCATAGCGTAGATTTACAATAATTTAATCATTGGCTTTATTTACAACTTTTTTTCATTATTTCAAATAATCTTCCATGAGCATATATCATCTTGCTCATGTGAAAATATTTCTATAGCAATTGCAGGTGAAGGACCCACTTAACAAGGGATTAAAAATAAAATAATGAAAGAAAAAGTTATTCAGATTTCCAGAACAAAAAGGCTCAAATACTGTCTAGGAAACAATTTTAACTGAGTGACTAAGCTAATCAGTATTTTTCTAGATGTTAAGGAAACAAGGCAAGCAAATTAGACAAACAAGTAAAAATTAACAGCTGCCTTGACTCTTCCGAGAGTCTGCAGGGATATATTTTTAAAAAGATAAAAATAAAGCCTTTTTTATTAATAAACAAGAGGCAGGGTACTGAGCACAGAATTAAACTCCTTTTGCTGCCCCCGCGTCCTGATCCCAGCCGGACCCTTCCCCTCGGTGCTCCGGCCAATCCAGCCCGAGCGTCGTTCGCTCCCCGAACAGCCCCCGCCGGCTGCCGCTGCAGCATCGTTGAACCTGCCATCCCTCCGGCCTGGACCCCTCTTCCTCCAGAGCCTTCTCGCGGCCCCTCCCGTCGCCAGTACTCTCAGCACCAGGCCCCTGCCCGCCTGTCCGTGCCGGTCAGGCCCTTCCACCCGCCACCCGGCAGTCCATGCACACTCCCTCCTTTCTTCTTCCCAACTCACTCTCTGAAATTATCCCATTTTTAACTGATGGGCTGGCTGCCCAGCAAAATCCAAGCTCTGTGAGCAAAGAACCCTGTCGGCCCTGCTTACTGCTCTGCCCGGGGTCGGTGACAGCACCTGGGCCACAGTAGGTGCCCCAAACTATTTCTTAAATAAATAAGTCAAACTTGGGCTCTGACAGGAGAACTCAGGAACCGCAATAAACGTTTCAATTAAACGTTCAGTTTCGTCAACTGTCAGAACAGACTTCAGCGGACAGCTAAGGTTCTCTGTTTCTAGATTCCAGTGAAACCACCATTATTCTAAATATTTCAAATATATTGGTAATAATGTTCTTATAAGTATTTTCGTTGTGCAGAGATTTTGTGACATAAAGAGGTATTTAGAAGAGAGAGTATATGCATGTGAGAGAATCAAAGGCAGCCGTCAGAGGAAGGACCCACCTGCTGCTCGTATCTTTGCTTGACGTCCTCCAGCTGCCACAGAAACTCCTTCGACTGTTTCTCACGAAGAGACTTGGATCTAGTTAGATCGGCTTCCACTTTTCCCATCTATAAAATTTAAAAATCAAATATTAAATTTTTAAATGACAAATTGTATTCCATATTTTCGTCACTTGTCCATCATTAAAATGACAGATTTTCAGCACCTCACCAATCATAATGCTGAATTTAAAGATGATAAAATAATGAAGGATATGTCCATCTATTTTGACAGGTTTTTATAGTTTTAAGTCAGGGAAATTATAATTGGTATACAATTGACTAAACTCTAAAGCTACAATGACACTGTGATGGAAATATAATTTTGAACATCCAGATACTTATTCAACAAGATTTTATTAAGGCCTTGTTATGTGCTGAACAGGAGAAAATATTTGCAAACCATCTCTCTGAAAAGTGACTTGCATCTAAAATATGTAAAGAACTCTTACAACTCAATAATAAACGGGCAATTAAACCTGATTTTATATTGGGCAAAGGAACTGGAAAGACATGTCTCCAAAGAAGATACACAAATGGCCACAAGCATATGAAAAGATGCTCAACATCACAGTCACCAGGCAATTTCAAATTAAAACAGCGACATACCACTCCACACCCTCTAGGATGGCTATAATCAAGAATACAGATAATAACAAGTGTTGCTGAAGATGTGGAGAAATGAGAACCCTCGCACACTGCTGGTGGGAATGTAAAGTGAGGCAGCCACTTCGGAAGACAGTCTGACAGCTCCTCAAAAGATTAAACTTAGAGATGAACCACATGAACCCACGTGAATTCCATACGATCCAGGAATTCCGCTCTGAGGTGAGAAATGAAAACATACATCCATACTAAAAAAACCTATATACAAATATTCATAGCAGCATTATTCATAATTGCCAAAAAGAGGAAACAACCCAAATGTCCATCAACTGATAAACAGGATGTGGCCTTTTCATACAATGAAATATTATTCAGCCATAAAAAGGGATGAAATACTAATACACGTTTCAACATGGATGAACCTTGAAAACAGTATTCAAAGTGAAAGAAGGCAGTCAGAAAAGAGCACGTACTGTGTTATCCCATTTGTGCTAAATTTTCAGAAGAGTCAAATCCACAGAAACAGAAAGTCGACTAGGGATCGCCTAGGGTGAAAGGGGTTTGGGAGGGTATGGGGTTTCTTGTGGGGTGATGGAAACCTTCTAAAATTGATCGTGATGATGGTTGCACGATTCTGTGAATGTATTAAAAAACCACTAAATTGTACACTTACAACGAGTGAACTGTTGGTAGGTGAATTATACCTCAATTAAAGCTGTTACTTAAAAAAAAAAGTCAAAGTCAAAGAATGGACCACAGTCTATGATCCAATCCCAGTACCTCTCTCGGCTCATCTCTAGGGCCCCCATCACCACCATACGCCAGCCCACCGGCCTCCCTGCTAGGCCTAAAACGTGCCAGCAAAGCTCTCATCTTGGGATCTAGAAGCCCCACACCAACATTTATGTAGCTTGTTTTTCAAAGGCTTCAAGTTCTGCTTAAATGTTACCTTTGTACTGAGGCTTCCCTGACCACCCTATTTTAATTTGCAGCCCTCCCAGCCGCCCTTTCCTTGCTTTAATGATTTTTTTTTAACCACAGGAGATAGCATCTTTAGGTATACTATATAATTTACTTATTCATTAGGGTTGTTTGCAATGTCTGTCTCCCCCAGGGGGATGTAACTCCACGTTCACTCATGTATCCCAACCATTCAGCACACTGTTTGGAGCATATGGGGACTCAATAAATACTAATCAAATGAAAACAAACAAACAAACAAAAACCCCCAAAAGACACAGTGCACCAAACTTGGTTTGAAGTTTGCTGAATGGACAATTTTCAACATTTAATAGGGCCAAATTCTTTATAACACATATAAGATAAAGTGTTGAATCTAATGTTTTCTATCACTTAGAAAATGAGATAGACGATATATTATTTTCCTCGCTCTTTTACATATGACAGGCAAGAGAGGTCCTTACGTAATGAGAAAGCTATTCCGCTAGGTGACATGGAAATGGCACCTTTCATTCAAAGTGGTGCAAGATTTAATTTGTCTTTCTACCCCAGTTTAATTTTGAAAAATAGTTTTTCTGAAGCACCTGTCAGTTCATGTGACAACCATTCTGTCACTGGCTACTTTGTATCACTTCTTGCTCTGCTTTGCTGATACGCTGAGATATTTCTTCTTTTCAACTTGTACACAATGTCCTCTTGCAGGCCACCTTTTGGTAGGTGCTAAGATTAGATAAAACATGAGGAAATAAACCATGAAAAGGCTCCCTTCAGTTTTGCATGTTAGATTTTTGGGGGGAAAAAACCATTCAAATACATTTATTCAGACACAGTTAAACTTTAAGGTTTGAGGAGCAGAGCTGTTCGGTGAGAAGCAGCCAGTTTCACTGGATGAGAACAAAAGGCATATTCCTGCCCACGAATTTGCTATTTAACACCAACCTTTCTTTCCATTTCTGGTTCTTACACGGAAGTCTGGAGTTCTAGATTACGGCATATTTAGTACCTAAGTATCTCTTTGTAAATGCCAAAGACCGCAACCTTGATAATACCAAGTCATCAGCTTCCAAATTCAGTGATCAGAGTGTTAAGACGACCGACCCGTACGCCATCAGTCTCGTGATCAAATCTGCTAAGGAATTTCTAAAGGAAGCACAGTCGAGCCCGCGTTGTTTTCTTCCGTTTCTACCTCAAGACATGGATTTCAAGGCTCTCTCTCCTTCAGTGCTTTTCACATTAGACCTCCACCCAAAGGCCCCTTAATTTGTCCTCGGCAAGCTCTGCCCCTACACACTCTGATTCCCGTGGCTATTCTGGATTCTCCTTCGCTCCCCACACTATCTGAAAACCCCTCTGTATCTTTCCTCAACCAACAATCCATCTTCAAGGTTGACTCGAGCCTCCTCTCCTCTCTGTGGTGTTCTCTGATCCACCAACTGGCATGAACATCTCCCTTCTCTCTGTGCTCTAGGACCTAACATCTTCATTTTCCTGGCACACTGTATGTTTCTCTAGAGTATGGGAGTGTTTCAAATGTGTGAGCTTTGTTTATTCATCTAGATCGTGAGCTCCCAAATAAAAGAAACTACAACTTATAATTCTTTTGTATCTTAATTATTAACTAATTGCCACAGTATGCAGAATAAACATGTATTAAATTCTTAAGGATGAATGGAGGGTAGGCAAAAGCAAAAGAGAAAGAAAACAAGAGAAGGTAAATCAAGGAGGCAAGACCTGGTTTCTTCAGTACTTTTAAGACAGATCTTCCTATGAAATTGATTTTTGGTTCTTATTCTACTTCAGCACAGATTGAATATTAAAAATAAATAATAATTATTAAAATGTTTTTAATGTAATTAAGAGCTTTGTGTACTCAACATTCGTAAAAAGTAGGATGTCTTCCTTCAGAAAATTGAATTATCTTCTATAATCAAAATAGAAAACAATTTAAAGCACATGAAAGACCTTTTATACCTAAACATTAAGAAAAATTCAAAGTAAATAATAACTGCTATAAGAAAATGTTATTTTATACTGACCGAAAATGCAAGACCCCACTCCATTCTCCTTCCACAATTTAACCAAAAAAATATAAAAACAAGTCTTGTAAAATACTTGAAGTCTGCATAGAAACGCAGCGTTCTTAGTTGCCGTAGATACAAAAGGTTCTGATTGATCACACATCATTCCATATTCCATTTAACTTCAAGGGTAAGGGAAAAAAAAAAAAAAAACAAACCCATTCCTTCAGTGTGCAACTCTGGCTTCCAAAAAACTCCAAGAGTGGAACGTGATGATCAAATTAGGAGCAGAAAAGGGCTTGGGGTGTATTTCTGTGAATGTCTAATGTTTACAGGTAATAGAGAGAGGTAGACAAGGGTGTTGGCTTTTCCTTAGATGGTGCCTCAAGCATTACTTGAGCTACATGTAAGAAAACACCTAAGTATCCAGAGCTTAAGCAACATAGGCCCTTTATGTTTTCCTTGGGTAAAACATTCAGAAATAGGCTGCGGCATCGGCAGTTCAAAGATGTCAGGGTGAAGGTCTCTGTGATTCAGCTTCCAGAATGGTTGCAGGATGGCTTCTGCAGCTCTGAACACCTGGGAGAGGAAGAGCAAAGGGTGATGGGGCAAGGGCACAGGGTCCATAGTCGCCGAGTGGAAACCCTTTTAAGGGGCTTTCCTGCAAGTTCCTGTCAGAAGCAAGTTAATCATGCCGTTTGCATCCCATTCACTAGAACTACATTAAAAGCCAAACTCCACCTGCAGGGTACGAGATTGCAGTTTTAAAACTGTGTCTACTGTTGCCCTAAATAAAATCAGGGCTGTACTGTATTACTAAGAGGGTGGGAGTGGGCACTGGGCCAAGATCTGGCACTCTGTCAAATGTGGTCACGATACGTTACTGTTCTTCTGTAGTAAAGTACTCTTGTGTTATGTTCTGAGTTATCTGACAGTATAATTCATATGAGACAATTATACAATTCTATAGAGATATACAATTCAACGTGTATTCTGCTGTATTTAATACATATTTAGCTAAACTATACGAAATTGTCCTTCAAATATTTTCATATATATATATAGAGAGAGAGAGAGAGACAGACAGACATAAATGGCAGAAAGATAGATAAATAATTATTTCTGTGCTTGGCTAAAGACTCAGTAGAAACTAATATCCTTAACAGAGAAAATTAATTAACACATGTGTGATGCCTATCCTTTTCTTATTGATTAGTAGGAGCTCTTTATCAATTCTGGCTATGAATTTACTTGTTCAATATCTGAACTGCAAATATCTTTTCCCACTCTGAGTTCACTCTTATATTATCTACTGGTCTCTTTTGATTAACAGAAGTTTTTAATTTTAATGAATTTAAATTTAACAACATTTTGGGTTTTATCACTTTTTGTTTCCTATTCAGAAAATCTTCACCGAGCTCCTTCATTTTCTTCTGAAAATTTTATTGTTTTACCTATCACTTGTGTATCTACAATCCTGGAATTAATTTTGTGATGGGATATGATAAGGGGCAGGATTCTTTTTCCATATGGCTGTCCAGCTGACACAGCAGCATTTACTGAAATGATCCTTCCTTCTTTCCCTGCTGTACTGCAACACTTCCTTTGACATGAATCAGATTGATCATATATGTGTGAGTCCACTTTTTGGTCTCTTTCCTGTAAAACACTAGTCATCCTTGTGCCAAAACCACACTGTATTAATTACTATAGCTTAATATTAGTCTCAAGGTCTGGTGGTATAAGGTTGCCATAGGTATTCTGAGCCCTCTCTATTTTCATATCCATTTTAGAATCAGCTCACCAGTTTCCCTCACTCCTCCCCTCAAAAAGCACTGCAACATTTTGATATTTAGAATTGTGTTGATTCTATAGATTAATTTGGGGAGAACTGACATTTTTATAACATTGAGTCTTTGAATCCATACACGTGATATATCCCTCAACTTGTTCAGGTCTTCTTTGGTTCCTCTCGGTAATGTTTCCTAGTCTTCAAAACAGGGGCCTTGCATTTCTTTTGTTACATTTATTCTTAGGTAAGAGAAGCTTTCTGGTACCACGATATCTTTTTCAAAGTTTATTTTCTATTTGTTGGTTGCTAATATATAGAAATAAAATTGAATTGTATATCTGACCTTATATTTAGAAGCTTTGCTAAATTCACTACCAATTACATTTTAACAGGAAACATTTGAGAAATTCATTGTTACACAAAGATGCCACAATTGCAGATCAGCATATAATCTAATGGGCCACCTTAGATGTGCTTCCTCTGAGTTCGCCGAACGACCTATTAATTCCACTAGTTACGCCGCCAATTACAATCACACAGCTACGCATCAGTCTATCGCACAGGCCACAAACGTGGCTTAATAGTCTCTGAATTCCAAGAATCTACAACAATGGCTGATATAGAGCAAGTATTCATAAATTTTTTATAAATGAATGAAAGAAGAAATCAGGTCTGTTAAACCCTTGGCCAATAAGTCAATAAAACAGTTTGAAATATTAAAAAATAATAATGCTACTGTTTTCACAATTAATAATCCTTCACATCAGCCAATTATAAAAAGAATGACGTATTTCCTGGTCCAATGTTCTCAGTAGATTTTTTTTGGCTTATTTTTCTTCTGCAAAAGAGATTTGACGAATATTATTAGGAAAAGTTTCACTTACTACTCTACTAAGCATTTAAGGATGAGAGTTAAAGATTCTTTTACTTATTTGTTTGATTTTTTGTTTAATTTTGTTTTTCAAAGCCAAATATTTATACATAGTCTTTGGATGTTGTCATTTGGAATTGATTAATTAGCACAACAGGCTCTACTGAAATATTTAAATATAGTTCTAGAATTTTACCTCTGCTACCTAATCTCATTTAAAGACAAAATTTCAAATGTTAAAATGGTAGACAGATTTCTCCATTATCATCAAAAAGTTAACTGAGAGAGGGGACTTCCCTGGTGGTCCAGCGGTAAAGAATACACCTTCCGATGCAGGGGACGTGGATTCGATCCCTGGTAGGGGAACTAAGATCCCACATGCCGTGGGGCAACTAAGCCCATGCACCACAACTACTGAGACCACACGCCTCAACTAGAGAGCCCGCATGCCGCAAACTACAGAGCCCAAGTGCTCTGGATCCCACACACCACAACTAGAGAAGCCCGGGCACCACAAAGTAAGAGCCCGCATGCTGCAACTAAGACATGACACAGCCAAAAATAATTAATTAATTATTTTTTAAAACTGAGAGAAAATGCTTCTATTATTATTGGATCTTTACCTTAAAACTGGTCTAAAAAAGACTCATTTAACATTACATGAGCCTGGACTTCCCTGGTGGTGCAGTGGTTAAGAATCCGCCTGCCAGTGCAGGGGACACGGGTTCGATCCCTGGCCCGGGAAGATCCCACATGCTGCGGAGCAACTAAGCCTGTGCACCACAACTACTGAGCCTGCGCTCTAGAGCCCGCGAGCCACAGCTACTGAAGCCCACGCGCCTAGAGCCCGTGCTCCACAACAAGAGAAGCCACCGCAATGAGAAGCCCGCACACCACAGCGAAGAGTAGCCCCCACTCACAGCAACTAGAAAAAGGCCATGTGCAGCAACGAAGACCCAACACAGCCAAAACTAAAATATAAAACGAATAAATAAATTAAAAAAAAAAATTACATGAGCCAGCATGACCCTTAAAGGACAAGAGGACGAAGGTACAAGTCACGATGAGTGGTCTGTATGATGGGTCTTTCTCTCTCTAAGTCTGTTTGTTATCCATCTACATTTACAGAGGCACAAAAATACAGAGGCATTCTTCCTTCCTTGTACCTTGAGAATTTTTTCATTAATTCAACAGCAAGAATGAGATGATGAGCTAAACTTATAATCCCTAAGAATGTAAGAAACTGCTAATCAGTTTCAAATGTACTAGCGACCAGAAGCAACCTCACTAGTCAACAGCAGTGTTTCTGAATTTTCTTTTCAAGGCAAGCAAACCACTGGGTTTTCCAAGTATAAAGCTAATATCATGTAGCTGACAGCTGCAAAGAAAAAGGAACAGAATTTAAAGCCAGATATTAGCAGCAAATACCAGTTAATGAGGATGAATTTTCAAGGGGAGAAAAATTAACTAGAAAAGTCAAGTGGTTTGTGGAAGCCCCAGGAGGAAGTGGTTATCTGACATTCATTCAGTCGGTTTTTCAAGATGAAAAAGTTTCACTTTATAATTGCTGCCAATACTTCAAAAAACATAGCTGTCTTTTTCAGTCATTTATTTGTTTCACAGAGAATAGGTAAATATAGAACACTATTTCTTTAAAAAATACAACTATATACATATATACAGAAATAATTCTAGCAGAGTAATACGCTTTCACAATTAAAATATGTATATTTTACACAACTAATTGCTGACAGCTAACACATATAATGGATTTCACCACTGGAGTAAAAATTAGGTTATTTAAGCAATCTTAAATGAGATAAAAAGTTCTTCAAAGTGAAAGAAACAGTGAGAAGCAAGTTTTTTAAAAAGTTTAAGTCTGTTTCATTTTCTCTCATGGGCCTCATTTTTCAAACAGCAATTCACTTTCAAAAACAAACTCAAAGCTTTTATTTTTTAATTCAAATTCCTGTTGTCTTCTATCTGCAGCTGTTTCCAAATGGAAAAAGATGCCCTAAGCTCTGCTGGCTTTTACACAAAAGATTTCAGTGAGAAGAGAAAAGAGCAGTTCAAAACAACAATAAAAAAGGAAAATATGGACTATGGAAAAATCTGAAAACATTATGATTCTCCAAATACTAAATCTGCTGAGTGATTTTCTTTTAGAATTGGAGCTACATCAGATCCGCGGAGCACAGGCTCCGGACGCACAGGCTCAGCGGCCATGGCTCACGGGCCCAGCCGCTCCGCGGCAAGTGGAATCTTCCCGGACAGGGGCACGAACCCGTGTCCCCTGCATCGGCAGGGGGACTCTCAACCACTGCACCACCAGGGAAGCCCACATCCACACTTTTTAATCAACTCACAATCTGGAATAGAAGATATCTAATTTATCATGTTTTGACATATACATTTTATTTAATGTCTGTTCAAATTTGCCATGGGAGAATTATTCAATTTGCAAATGAGCCTGGCTATAAGAATTCCATTATAAATGGGGTTCCTTATCATTATACTCACACCAAAGGTACTTTATTTCAGAAACTCAACTTCACTTGGCAAAACTGTTTATGACTGAAACCACAGAAGAACTTTTCTCCAACAGAAAGTAATCAAAACATTTCCTGCTTGTCTGTTGCCATCACTATCAGTTTTCACTGAGTCTGAATCTAGCACCACTGGACAGATCAGTGAGGACTGCTGACAAAGACAGGACACAGGTGTGGGGTATGTGGGGGGTGAAGGGGACCCTAGAGGTATGCACCAAAGAGGGTCCTCCATCGGATCATCTAACCAGTCCACAGTGACGTGACACCTCCATGGTAGGAACACATGGACTCTTTTAAGGTCAAGAAATGGGAAAGTCAAATGGGTGGGCAGAGTTGGTGAAGGAAGACAGACAATGACCCTGCACAGAGCAGAGCGGTCAGACGTGAGGGTGGGCCGACTGGAAGGGTGGTTCCAGAATCAACTGCACAGATACTGTCTCTCATCCCTGGCTTGCCTCATTTTACGGCAGTCTCACTTTGCGGCTGGGTAGGGTTCTTAATTTAATGGTTCCCAAGATCACATTCTCTCCAGGGCTTTCCGTTCTGCCACACAACTCTGAGACTTCATTTTTTACCTTTTAAAAAAAGATTATCAGTTTTTACATTCTTTCTAACTTTTTTGACATATAGTTTCTAATTTTTTACCATTAATAAATAACATCACAATAAACATCCTTGAACATGTATCTTGCAAACCTTGGAGTCCTAAAAAATAAAGTCCTAGAAGTAGAACAGGTAAATCATAAGCACAATGTTAAACCAATCCTCCAGAAAGGTTACATATCTTTACTCTTCCTCCTGAAATGTGTGTCACTGCCCGTGTCCACAGGCCTTCATGGATTTCTACCTATGTGTTAGTTGGAAAATAGCTCAGTGCTATTTTAACTTACTTTTAACAAATTTACTAGTGAAAATAAACATTTCTTATTGCCAATTTTTACCCAAAAAATGTATTGAGATTTTTTTACAGTAATTACATTGAATTTATACATCAATTTGTGGAGAACTTTCATCTTGACAATACTGAGTTTTACAACCTATGAACACAGAATAGCTCTCTCTACATCGTTTAAAATTTCTCTCGGCAATCTTTTGTAGTTTTCAATGCATAAGTCTTCACGTTGTTTCATTAGTTTATTTGTAAATATTTTATTCTTTTGGATGCTTTTGTAAATTAAATTGTTTTCTTAGTTTCATTTTCAGGTATTTCATTACTAGTATATTGACGCATGACTGAATTCTGTATGTTGACCTCGTACCCTGCAAACTTGTTTAAATCATTTATTAGTTCTAGCACTTCTTTTATGGATTCTGACCATATACAGAATCATGTCATCTAAAGACATTGGTAGTTCTTCCTTTCCAATCTGTATGTCTTTTGGGGTTTTGTTTGTTTGTTTGGGGTTTTTTGGGGGTTTTTGTTGGCCCTGTTAGAGACTGGCTAGAGTCTCCAATACAATGTTAAATAGAAGTCACAAAAGCAGACATCTTTTCCCTGTTCTTAGGAGGAAGAGCATTAAGTCTTTCAACATTAAGCATGTTTGCTTAGGGTTCTCATAGATGTAGCTTATTAGGGTGAGTACATTTGCTTCTAGTCCTAACTTGCCAAGAATTTTTTAAAAATCATAAATGATGTTGAACATTTTCCAATGCTTTTTCTGTCTCTGTTGGGACGATCGTGTGGTTTTGTCTTTTATTCTATTAATATGCTGTACGATATTAATTGATTTTTGAATGTTAAAAGAAGCTTGGATTCCTGGGATAAATCCTACTTGGTCCTGGTGAATAATCATCTTTATAAGTTTCCAGATTCAGTTTACTAAAATACCATTAAGGGTTTTCGTGTCTACAGTGGTGACAGATACTACTCTAGTTCTGCAGCATCTTTGGCTTTGCTATTAGAGTCCTACTGGCCTTAGAGAATGAACTGATTAAGTGTACCTTCCTCCTCAATTTTCTGAAAGAGTTTCCAAAGAACTAAAGTTTTTTTTTCTTTAATATTTGATGGAATTCACCAGTGAAGCCATCTGGTCCTGGGCTTTTCCTTGTGAAAAGATTTCTAATTGCTAATTAAATATCATTATCTATTATAAGACAATTTGGACTTTCTATCTCTTCTTGGTTTTCTCTATTTTAATGTTTTCTTTGCTTTCTGCATGTATATAAAATTATCTATTATTTCCTTTCTTCTGCTTCCTTGAGCAGAAGCTTGCTTTTCTTTTTTTGGTTTCTTGAGATGAAGTTTAGGTTACTGATTTGAGAACTTTCCTTTCAGAGTTAGATGTTTAAAGCTACAAACTTTTCTCTAGGTACTGCATTAGCTGCATTCCATAAATTTTAATATACCATATTTTTATTTTAATTCAGTTTAAAATATTTTCTTATTTTCCTTGTAATATCTTCTTTGATCCATGAGTTATTCATGTGTGTTATTTAATTTCCAAATATATGGGGATTTCCCAGATTTCTTATTATTGTTTATTTCTAATTTATTACCACTGGGGTCAAAGAACACATTTTGTATGATTTTAGTTGTTTTAAAGTTTGTTGAGAATTGTTTAGTGGCCAAACATATGGTCTACCCTGGGGAATGTTCCATGAGTGCCTGGGGTTATTGGGTGGAGTGATTTAAATCACCACCCAAGTCTAGACTCACTCCTGAGTGGCACAATACAAACAGACCCAACCCTGTAGAGCAAAGGCTTGGAAACTTAACTGAAACTGGAACCCATCCATAGAAAATGAGACAGGACTTCTGCTCTGAAACAAACTGGGTTGATAATCCACTAAAACAAAGAATGTGACATTATCTAGGGAATTCTAACATCATTCAGAGAGTATACAACACTCAGTTATGTACTCTTTTGCTTTTGGCTCCTTTCATTCAGCAGGCCTTTGG
>NW_006782421.1:1319067-1321679 GCF_000442215.2 Lipotes vexillifer
CAGCAGGACTTTGAGACACATCCTTTGTTGAGGGTATCAGTAGTTCGTTCCTATTTATTCCTGAGTAGTATTCCATCATCTATACTGCATTTTGATTATCCTTTCAACTTCTGAGGAACATTGGGGTTGCTCAAGTTTTAGGCTTTTGTGAATAAAGCTGCTGGCAACTTTTGCGTACAAGGCTTTGTCTGGATCTGGCTTCGTTTCTCTTGGTTAAACACACAGGAATGGAATGGCCGGCATATGGCGGTGGATGTTTTAGCGGTTAAGAACTCGGCGGTTTTCCCACCAGCAGCGGAGAAGAGCCCCATGTGGCCACACCCTGGCCCTGCACCGACATTTGGCACTGCCGACGAGTCTCCACAGTTCTAGCCATCCCAGTGAGCATGCAGTGGCACTTCATTTTGGTTTCAATTTGCATTTCCCTGACGAATGATGATATCGAACATCTTTTTATGTGCTTATTAGTCTTCTGTGAGGTGTCCAAATATTTCGCCTAGTTTTAGCTGGGTTGTTTGTCTTCTTATTATTGAGTTGTAGGATTGCTTTTATATTTTAGATACAAGTTCTTGGAAATATTTGTGAATCCTTTCTCCCATTCTCTGGCTTGCCTTACTTCCTTTTGTTGTTTTTTAATGGTGCCTTTCAAAGAACAAAAGGTTTTAATTTTGGTGAAGTCCAATGTAGCAATTTTAATTGAAATTTAATTTCTGGTTTTACTAAGCACTGTGGTAAAAAATACGTGCTCTCTGTCATGTCAAGTTTCAGATATATATTGAGTGTTTCTTTATGGTCTACTGAGTTTTGTAACTGCTCCATGGGAGTAGGAATTTAATATGTCATACTTAAAGCGTAGAAAGTAGAAATATAGCTGTTTTATAAACGGCTATTTAGATCTCCTATTTGTTTAGGTTTTGCCCCCCTGAGCAGTCAAATATGGAGAAAAATTTACTAAAGCACCCCATGAGTATTTATGTAAATTTTTTCATATACTGCTAACACCCTTTTCATAAGGACTCTTGGCTTTCTGATGCAAAAATATATTCCTTTGTCCAGCTTACTGACTTGCATCGATGTTTATTTATATGATAGTATTACATTCTTTCTTTTATTCTGAATACAAGTGATAAAATATATTTTCCACATATAACTTCTGTGTAACTTTTAGTTGTGTCTTTATTATAAATAGCATATACACAGATTTATGTCAGCTAATCAGTACCTTTTTTTAACCTATTAAAATGTATTACTACAATTATATACTCTATCTTATTTTGGACATTTTGTTCTGTTTCTACCTCTGTTCCTTTGGCAATATCTTGAGTTTTGCTTTTATCTTCTCAAGATTTTGATGAGAATGTAAAATCTTGTTAATTTTATTAATGCTTATGTTTATGCATTTAAAAGGTATTTTAACCTACATTTCCCTAATTTTAAGAACCCTTTGAATCTCACCTTTTCATGGCAGTGCCAGTTATTGTACTTCCCTCTCTCCCTATCCATCTGCTTCTTGAACTATATTAACATAACCTAAGGATTTAGATTTAGGTTGTTGTTGTATCACATTTGCATTTTCGACATTCTGTACCTTCTGCTTCAAGAATCGGTAAACGTCAGCATTCTATCTTATAACTAGATTTGTAGCAATTAGTTAAATTTGTTTTTATTTTGTTGGATTCCATTTTTCTCTACTCATCCTTCCGTATGATATTTTCCTCATGTGTGGGATGTCTTCCGCTTCATCTCTGAATGGATATAATTTTTCCAGAAAAGGAATAATCAGCATACGTTATGTGAGCTCTTAGTAAGACAATGTTTTTCTGTTTATTTTGCAAGTGAAAAACTCCTTGGTTGTGCATGCAGTTGGGACACTGCCTTTCTCCTTCAGAACTCTGAAGCATTACTCCATTATTTCTCTAATTTCTTTGCCAGTTGCATCCTACCTAGAAACTTGGTGGATTTTCATTTTATTCTTGAGGTTCAACACTTTTTCCAGAATGTATCCAGGTTTAATTACATTAATTTTACTTCATATATGTGGCCTCTTTCATATAGATCATGTCTTCTTACTAAAGGTACTACTTTTCTGAGTTTTCTTTTTCTGAAGTTTACGGTAAACTGTTTTCGGAAATATGCTTTTATTCTGTGACTGCTGAATACAAACGCCTTTTTCTTGTTCTGCAAAATGTTTTCACAAGTCCCATGTTGTTTGCTTGTTTTTCTCCTTACCCATGAATTCTGGGTAATCTGTTAATATTACATCACCAGCCCCAAAAGGTGCATTTATTGAGCCAAAGGTGCCTGTCATAGTCTCAGCTTTTGTCAGAAAGTTGTACTGTTATAGCCTGAGCACTTTCAAGGGCCCCCTTTTTATTCTTCTTCACTGTATACTTAAAACTTCTTGCCAGGGCCCCTCCTTCAATATTTCCTGTATCCCTTTAAAGGTTAAGCTGATCAAAGAGTTTCCTGCGCAGCAGCTCCATTGCACATTTGGGCCATATATACTTTCTTGGATCTGGGCTCTGATCATAGCAGAGGGAGCTGGGAAGAGATGCACATTCGTGTAGCAGGGACTGAAAGTCCCCACCTTCCAGCCCAGAAACTCTCAGCAG
>NW_006782421.1:1321689-1329319 GCF_000442215.2 Lipotes vexillifer
GGAATCTAGCTTCTGCCCAAGGCACTGAGTGGGAAAACAGACAGAAGGGGGTGGGGGTCTCAGACCCTGCTCTCAGGACCCAGATCCACACAATCTGAATCAAGAAAATAACAAGAAAGCACAGTTCCAAACTTGTAAACCCCACGGGGCTCTGCCATAAAACCTTCAATAGAGACGCTTCTGCCACCAGTGTGTGCTCAGGACTCCTGAGGAGGATAACCCCAGCTGAAAATGAAATCACAGCAAGTATTGCAACACTCTTTATAATCAAGAAAACTTGAAAATAAACTAAATACCCTTGAATAGGGGAGCTGATGGATAAAGTAGGGTATATTCATACGATAAAATACATTCAGTGTTAAACGGATTGCACTAAATCAACACAGATAGGGCACAGATATATAAAATTCAATGTAAAAGAGCAAACAAGACTAATACACAAAATCTGTAGTTCTTACCTCTTTTTAAATGGAAGCATAAAAACTATATATATATATATATGTATATGTATATATAAAATATATGCATATATAATACATGCATATAATACATATGGACATTACATATGCATATGAAAGTATGAAATAATACACACTAAATTAATCATAGTGGTTTTTCTTAGGAGAGGAGAGAGTAATGTGATTAGACATGAATAGCAAAGCAAACTAAAACTACACCTGTAACATTTAGTTTAAATACACAGTGTTGACAATTGTCGATTCTTCCTGATGGGTACCTAGGTGTTTGTTCCCTGGATTCTTTTATAAATTTTTAAATTTTTCTCAAAACTATAAAACATACCACTTGTATAAGAAATGGAGACAGCCTCTGTCCTCCTGAACTGCCACTTGAAAAGAATTTGCTGTAACTGATCAATACAACACGGTTTATGGCACATGAAAAAACACAGACAAGGATAACTTGAAGCCTTGCTCTGGAGAAAATGACTGGTCATGGGATTTTGCCTGTCAACTGACCCATGCTTCCAAAGCCTGACACATTCTGGCCGTGACCACACTTGTCGACAGGACTTTGAAATGGCCATTCTGGCACTGCTCTGAGGGTGAATCAAGGCAATCCTGAAGGAGGAAGGAGGACCCCTCTCGCGGTCCACCCCGCCCTCTCCACTCACTGTCACCAAGGAGCTGCCAACTGGAGCCCACCCAGCGACCCAGGAGGGGCACAGAGTCAGCCCTGCCCTTCACATGCCCTGTAGGGAGCAGAGGGTCTGCGGACTGAGCCCTCTCCCCATGGGCTCTTGTTCCTGGCCGCGAGGAGCCTCCCCTTCCTTCGAGGCCCTGGAGGTGGTGCGTGTCCTCCCGCGCCAGGCCTAGGACCTCATTCTCACCTGAGTCCCTGATCCAGCTGTTGGGCTAATTCTGAACAAGTAAACGTGCTGCTGTCACATGTGAGATCAATGTACCTTACCCCCCCCCCCGAGAGAAGGGCTCTCGACAAGGATGGCGCGGAGGTCTCTCACCTGCTCTTTCATTTCCGCGTAGACCTTCTCCGAGTTCAGCTCTACCTGCCGCTTGAACTCTTCCAGTGCAGCATCTGCCTGCTGTGCCTGCAGCCTCTGAACCTCAGTCACACGGGTGAGCTGCTCCTCTTTTTCCCTAGAAAAGTTCAGACAAGGCGCAGAGTTAAAATATAAAATAAAAGAACTTGGCTTGGATCAAAGAACAAAATTTAACCCTCTCTAAAATAAAATACAGATTTCCATTTTTTGATCCAAATTCTATAAAACTTCCCTTTAAAAAACTGGCAATAACATGATTTGCCTCAGGAAAAAAAGGATATAAACCCATAACATGTGTTCTGATGAGGACACAACCACTTCTGATGATTTCCCTGAGAACGAACAGTTTACAACCAGGTACCTCCGTCACCCAATGAATGGATAAGCAAAATGTGCCCATCCATGCAATGGAATATCATTCAGCCTCAAAAAAGGAAGGAAGCTCTGATGCACCCTACAACACGGACAAACCTCGAAAACAGTGTGCAAAGGGAAAAGGCCAGACACAAGTCACATATTGTATGATTCTATTTAGGAGAAATCTCCAGAATAGGTAAACCCGTAGAGGCAGAAGAAGCAGATTAGTGGTCGCCTGGGCCGATGGGACAGGGGGGATGGGGAGTGACTGCTCACACATAGGGGGTTTTGGGAGGGGGTTGGTGAGGAAAGTGTTCTGGAATTAGATAGTAGTGATGGTTGCACATCCTCATGGATATACTAAAATCTGCTAAACTGTACACTTTGAAAGGATGAATTTAATAGTATGTGAATTATATCTCAATTTAAAAAAAAATGTGCCATAAGAATACCTCTAACATGCACATCTGGCAGAAGCTAACCTGCAGGGTAACAGGTGCAACAGAGCGATGTGGCCACCTGAAATTATTCTGCTGCTCTCTAGTGAGTACACCTGCCTAAAAGAACCGATAACCATCTCGTTTCTTTATACCTTGAACTAAAATTAAATAGTCAAAAGGGTCCAACAAAAGAAGAGAAATCTCTGCATGTTGCTAGAAGAAACAAATAAAGGCTTTAGGTTATAAGTACACGAAAGTTACTACTGACTTCTATTGAGTTCTACCTAGGTACTAGGCACTGTGCAAACTAGTTTAATATGTCTTCTCTCCTTCATTCTCACAGTCAACTTGTATAAGACTATTTTTATATCTCTAGTTTTACAGAACAGGAAACGGGCTTAGAGAATAATTCCAAGGCTACACATCACTAATAGTCAAGGCAGGACTTGAGTCCCGGCCGTCTGCTTCTAGAGCTCCTGCTGTTGACTACTCTGCTGTGCTGCTTTCCTGATTTTCCAGATGCCATATGCTATGGTCTGAACGTGTCTCCCCAAAATGAGATTAGTGCCCTTATGAAAGGCACCATGTTGGGTATGACCGCCTAGATACAGGTTGGCAAATGTGATAGAGAGTTGTTACAAATGTTTGAGGGATATCTGTTCTGACCGATGGACCCAACTGACCAGAAGCAGTTGCCTAGAATGCTCTATTCAGAGGACCGCGAGGCTGGAGAAGAGGCAAAGGCCACCGCGGTTGATGCGAATGTCCCCATGAGGGGCTGAGGTTAGGAGGCCCAAGAGCAACTTCCCTGCCACACACTCCATGACTAGTTCATCCCATGTTGCTCTTTAATTTCTGAGGCCCTCCTAAACACACTTGGGAAGACGATTCCACAATTAGGATTACAAGGTTTCAAAGGTTTACCTTTGCTTGTTCAGTCTGTCTATAAATAGAAAAGAGAGCTTCCCTGGTGGCGCAGTGGTTGAGAGTCTGCCTGCCGATGCAGGGGACACGGGTTCGTGCCCCGGTCCGGGAAGATCCCACATGCCGCCGAGCGGCTGGGCCCGTGAGCCATGGCTGCTGAGCCTGTACGTCCGGAGCCTGTGCTCCGCAATGGTAGAGGCCACAACAGTGAGAGGCCTGCATACCGCAAAAAAAATAAAAATAAAAATAGAAAAGAAAGTACATTGGACAATATTTGAAAACTTTAAAAATTTATAAATCACATAATTTAAAATTACGTATCATTAATTAGCCAGGAGAAAAGTCTGCTAACACAATTTATAAAAAAATATGACGTATGGCTGGAATATCAACTTTTTCTATAAATGCTGAAAGTCAGTTGTTTTACATTTTTTGTCCAGTAATTCACCTGAGCTACTTAGTTACTGTAAATAGTTTCAATTTAATAGGACAAATATTTTCTCTATATTACCTCATTCTTACCTACCAAGTTTAGTTCATTTACTTTATAATTGACTTATGACTACATAAATCAAAGTCATAAGCTTTACCCATGATCAGCTATATATTGAGACCATATTAAAAATACTGCTTGTTAAAATATAACCTAGTGCAATGAGGCACATTGCTTTTGACTGATCATTTCTAGCCTGATTTACAAATAGCAAATATTGTTTTATATTAAATAGCAGACACAAGGAAATGACCAAAACCTTCCAATTCATTTTCAGTCCCACCACACCTACAAAGCTAATTTAGTGGTAAAGCTAAATACCAAAGAGTGATGAAGGCACCACCCAGTGTATCAATATTTCTGTCTAGTTTAACTGTGAAAATACATTGGGCTCCACTAATATTTAGAAATCTTGTCTTAATATAAATAAAATATGTCTTATTTTAAATAAAGAGATGATATTCATTTTAATGAGGGATCCATTTTAATTTCTATCAAAGTAATGAAATAAAAATGGAAATTTTCAGCACTTGGAAAAGAGAAGGGTCTGCTCCTCACTAACGTGTACTTCCTTCTATCATGATTCCAAATAACGTGTCCTGTAGGAAAGCAAAAAAAAAGTGACTGAAGATTATTTTCTTCCATGGAACTAGTTGCGGGGCCAAGTATACATCATGTATCACTGAAAGGCCTTAAAGCTGGGCCTCCATGAGGATAAAAAGGTGGGAAGAAAATCTGCTTTTTAACTCTGATTTATTTATAAAATGCAGTAAATTTTCCTTGTCTGAGTATATAAAGCATAAAGAACAAAAGAAGCTGCATTCTTATACAGCCACAAGCCAGTGCAGATTAAAGAATGTTCTGAAGTACATGATTATTCCAAACACGCAATAAAATGCAGGAGACTGATGGACTACAGTTTAGTATTTCTTGAGCTTGAAGAGCTAACATTTATCTGTACAGGCCAACCTTAATTTGAAAATCTTCCCTTTGCACATTTCTGCACCAGCACTTTTGATAATGTTGGCAGGGATCCAACACATATTTACAAGGCTTCATGTTACAGTAGACTTCATTTGCTGCCAGCTTGGCATCTCCACTGGAAACTCCAAGAAAAACAAAACAAAACAAAAAACTTCAAACACGTCTGAAAAACAGCTAGAAGTGTCTCCACTCCCTTCCCAGCTGGGCTGGAAGACAAGACTTTCAAGCAGCTATATCATCCATATTCCTGGCTGCTATTGGTACTGAAGTTGATTAAAGTGAGTCAGTCAAAAACATTAAGATACAACTATGCCTTTAAAGGCACTAAAAATAATACCTTCACTAAGCATGATAAATAAATAGACTTCTTTTGCCTCTTCTTCACGTAACTGCTAAGACTAATGGTCTCTGCTAAATTCTTCTTAAAAACCATAAACACTGTGGACACATCTAAACATTTAGATACTTCAAGAGTTAGAAAGGAATACCAGTAAAATTGGAAATTAACAGCGGTCTTAATATCGAAAAAAATGACAATATTCCTCAAATTGATGAACAGATTCAACACAATCCCTGTCAAAATCCCAGATGGCATTTTGCTGAAATTGACAAGTTGATCCTAAAATTCATATGGAAATGCAAAGTACCCAGAATAGGCAAACCAATCTTGAAAAAATACAAAGTTGAAGGACTCACATTTCTTGATTTCAAAACTTACTACAAAGTTAAGGTAGTCAAAACAGTGTGCTACCGGCATAAAGATTGACATATATAGAATAGGATTAAGATTCCAGAGATAAACCCTTACATTGATAATCAGTAGATTTTCAGCAAGGATACCAAGACAATTGAATGCGGGAATAAAATAGTCTTTACAACAAATGGTGCTGGGACAACTGGACATCCACGGGCAAAAGAGTGACGTTGAATTCCTTCATTACACAACACACAAAACGAACTCAAGATGGGTCACAGACCTCAATGTAAGAGTTAAAAACACAAAACTCTTAGAAAGAAAATATAGGAGTAAGTCTTTGTGACCTTGACCTAAGCAAAGCCTTCTTAGATATAACACCAAAAGCATAAACAAGAAAATGAAATATAGATAAATAGACTTCAGCAAGTTAAAAAACTTGCCCTGCTAGGGATATTATCAAAAAGTGAAAAGAAAACCCACAAAATGAAAGAAAATATTTGCAAATCATATATCTGAAAAGAGACTTGTATCAAGAATATATAAAGAACTCTCATAAATCAATAATAAAAAGATAAAGAACACAATTTAAAAACAGGTGGAATCAATATTGTTAAAATAGCCATAATACTGAAAGCAATCTACAGGTTTAGTGTGACCCCTATCATATTACCCATGACATTTTGCACAGAACTAGAACAAACAATCCTAAAATTTATATGGAACCACAAAAGACCCAGAATTGCCAAAGCAATCCTGAGGAAAAAGAACAAAGCTGGGGGCATAACCCTCCCAGACTTCAGGCAATACTACAAAGCCACCATAATCAAAACAGTATGGTACTGGCACAAAAACAGACATATGGATCAATGAAACAGAATAGAAAGCCCAGAAATAAACCCACATACCTACAGTTAATTAATCTATGACAAAGGAGGCAAAAGTATACAATAGAAAAAAGACATTCTCTTCAGCAAGTGGTGCTGGGAAAGCTGGACAGCTGCATGCAAATCAATGAAGTTAGAACACACCCTCACACCATACACAAAAATAAAGTCAAAATGGATTAAAGACTTAAATATAAGACATGACACCATAAAACTCCTAGAAGAGAACATAGGCAAAACATTCTCTGACATAAATCGTATCAGTATTTTCTTAGGTCAATCTCCCAAGGCAACAGAAATGAAAGCAAAAATAAACAAATGGGACCTAATCAAACTTATAAGCTTTTGCACAGCAAAGAAAACCATAAACAAAATGAAAAGACAACCTACATACTGGGAGAAAATATTTGCAAACTATACAACTGACTGACAAGGGCTTAATTTCCAAAATATGCAAACAGCTCATACAACTCAATAACAAAAAGCAAACAACCCAATAAAAAGATGAGCAGAAGACCTAAATAGACATTTCTCCAAAGAAGACATACAGATGGTCAATAAGCACATGAAAAGGTGCTCAACATTGCTAATTACTAGAGAAATGTAAATCAAAACTGCAATGAGGTACCACATCACACTGGTCAGAATGGCCATCATCAAAAAATCTACAAAAAATAAATGCTGGAGAGGGTGTGGAGAAAAGGGAACCCTCCTACAATGTTGGTGGGAATGTAAGTTGGTGCAGCCACTATGGAAAACAGTGTGGACGCTCCTTTAAAAACTAAAAATAGAGGGGACTTCTCTGGTGGCACAGTGGTTAGGAGCCCGCCTGCCAATGCAAGGGACATGGGTTCAAGCCCTGGTCTGGGAGGATCCCACATGCCGCAGAGCAACTAAGCCCATGCGCCACAACTGCTGAGCCTGCACTCTGGAGCCCATAAGCCACAACTACGGAGCCTGCGAGGCACAACTACTGAAGCCTGCTTGCCTAGAGCCCATGCTCCACAACAAGACAGGCCACCACAATGGGAAGGTCATGCACCGCGGTGAAGGGTGGCCCCCACTTGCCACAACTAGAGAAAGCCCGCACACAGTGATGAAGACCCAAAGCAGCCTAAATAAATAAATAAATAAATTTATATTAAAAACTAAAAATAGAGCTACCATATCATCCAGCAATCCCACTCCCAGGCATGTATCAGAAGAAAACTAATTCGAAAAGATACATGCACCCCAATGTTCATAGCAGCACTATTCACAACAGCCAAGACAAGGAAGCAACCTAAGTGTCCATCAACAAATGAATGGACAAAGAAGATGTGTTTATATATA
>NW_006782421.1:1329333-1331994 GCF_000442215.2 Lipotes vexillifer
TATATATATACACACACACACACACACACACACACACACACACACATATACACAATGGAATATTACTCAGCCATAAAAGGAAGGAAATAATGCCATTTGCAGCAACATGGATGAACCTGGAGATTATCATACTAAGTGAACTCAGACAGAGAAAGACAAATATCATATGACACTGCTTACATGTGGAGTCCAAAAAATATATACAAATGAAGTTATCTACAAAACAGACACAGACTCACAGACTTAGAAAACAAATTTATGGTTACCAAATGACAAAGGGGAAAGGGGGTGGGGTCGGGGGAATAAATTAGGAGTTTGGGATTAGCAGATATGAACTACTATATCTAAAATAGATAAACAACCAGGTCCTACTGTATAACACAGGGAACTATACTCAATAACCTATAGTAAACCATAGTGGAAAAAACTATGAAAAAGAGTATATACATATACACACACACACACACACACACACACACACACACACACACACACACACATATATATATATATATATATATATATATATATATATATATATATATCTGAGTCACTTTGTTGTACACCAGAAACTAACACAACATACTTCAATTAAAAATAATAATAAAAAGAAGATAAATAAAAATAGGTGAAGAATCCAAATAGATACTTCTCCAGAGAAGATATACAATTAGCCAATAGGCACATGGAAGGACACTCAATATCACTGTTAAGAAAATGCAAATCTTGGGCTTCCCTAGTGGCGCAGTGGTTGAGAGTCCGCCTGACGCTGCAGGGGACACGGGTTCATGCCCCGGTCCGGGAAGATCCCACATGCCGCCGAGCGGCTGGGCCCGTGAGCCATGGCCGCTGAGCCTGTGCATCCGGAGCCTGTGCTCCGCAACGGGAGAGGACACAACAGTGAGAGGCCCGTGTACCGCAAAAAAAAAGAAAAAAGAAAATGCAAATCAAAATCACAGTGAGGTACCATTAAACAACCTCTAAGATGGCTATAATCAAAAGACAGACAATAACAAGTGTTATTGTTTTGTTCTGGTTTCCATTAACCTCGCTTGGGCCTTATTGAGCTTCTTAAATTAGCATAATTTTGTATTTCATGCAAACTGGAAAATTTGGGGCCATTAGTTATTCGAATATTTTTCTGCTCTATTACTCTCTTCCCTCTGCTTCTGTGACTCAAATTAAATATATTTCATACACTGTCATTGTCCTGCAAGTCTCTGCAGCTCATATTTCTTCTAGTACATTTTTTCATTGTCTGCAGATTGACTAATTTCTATTCATTTATCTTCATGTTCTTCTTGTAATCTCCATTCTGTTGTTATATTCAGTCTACATTTTAAATTTCAAATGTATTTTCCACTGTTTTTCTATTGAGATTTCCTAGCTTTTCATTCATTACTACCAATTTTTCTTAAAGTTCTTTAAATAATTATAATAGCTACTTTAAATTTTTATCCACTAATTCTAGTATCTAATTTATTCTAGAGTGGTCTCCATTGATTGACTGCATTTTCCTTTGAGAATAAAAAGGCCATGTTATCCTAATTGAAAATAAGCAGGTCATGTGTTATCCTGACTCTTCATATGTCAAGTAATTTTCACTTATATCTTTATGAATGATACATTAAGTAAAGAGTCTGGATTCTGTTTTTTTCCTCTGAATAGTATTGATTGGTAATTTTAATTATTTTTTTATAGCAGGCAGTTAACTTGGCTGAATTCAAATTCTGTCTCCCCAGAAGCTCATATATAAATTCAGCTTTTAGCTTACTTGGGCTATTTGGAGTTTCAGGGGTCAGTCACAAATATGCACCGAGATCACATGAAGAATTTGGGCTCCCTTCTCTGGCTCTCTTATTTCCTGGGTGTCTCTCCATCTTAGTTTGCCAGTGGTTATAACCGTCCATTCTTTCATCAGGTTCTTCAAGCACTAAGAGGACAAGTTATCTATCCAAATTCTAGCTGTCCCACATGGCATCAAATGCGGTCAGATAAATGCTACAAAAGTGGGAAGCTCACCTTTACTTCTTCCAAGTGTGTACTGCCTTCCACTATCTCTTTGTGCCTATTCATTCTCCAGGGTCTTCAGGTAGTGGTATTTTATACCTTGTACAGAGTTTATGTTTGTGAGAGGATCAGTCTGATTGGAGCTTTCTCGGCCATCAAAGGAACTGGAAGCTCCCTTCTTGGTTGTTTTGATGGGCAGATTACTATTCATTCTTTAGGGGCTCAAATGTCAGCTCTTCAGATAGAGCTGCTAACTGCTTCTTTCATCCTTGTCAGTGCCTTTTATATACTACTACTATAGCACTTTATATACACTATTACAGCTGTTAATTTATACATTTATCTTTTTCAGGATAATCAGATCTCTTTGAGACCAGGGGAACGGAGAGTGTGAGGACAGAGCAGTGTCTTCCCCTTATTTATAGCACATACCTTTAGCATATTACTTATACGGAATTATTCAATATTTTTTTGATAAATGTATACCATCTAGATCAGGGATCCCCAACCCCCGGGCCAGATTGGAACTGGTCCATGGCCTATTGGGAACTGGGCCGCAGAGTAGGAGGTGAGCAGCGGGCAAGCGAGCAAAGCTTCATCTGCCGCTCCCCATCGCTCCCCATCGCCCCCCGTCGTGCCCCACCGCTCCCC
>NW_006782421.1:1332140-1333093 GCF_000442215.2 Lipotes vexillifer
CTGCCGCTCCCCATCGCTCCCCATCGCCCCCCGTCGTGCCCCCCCGCTCCCCACCGCTCCCCATCGCCCCCCACCACTCCCCGTCGCTCCCCGTCGCTCCCCACCACTCCCCGTCGCTCCCCATCCCTCCCCACCGCTCCCCATCGCTCCCCACCACTCCCCGTCGCTCCCCGTCGCTCCCCAGTGCTCCCCATCGCTCCCCATCGCTCCCCACCGCTCCCCGTCGCTCCCCATCTCTCCCCATTGCTTGCATTACCACCTGAACCATTCCCCCACCCAGTCCGTGGAAAAACTGTCTTCCATGAAGCCGGTCCCTGGTGCCAAAAAGGTTGGGGACCGCTGATCTAGATGGAACCAGAACAAAACCAGGGAACACAACAAAAATGTTGACATTTCAGGCCAGATAATTCTTTGCTGTGGGGATATGTCCTGTGCACTGTGATATGCTTAGCAACATCCCTGGCCTCTCCTCTCTAGATACCAGTGACAATATCCCTTCCCCAATTCTGACAACCCCAAAATGCCTACAGACATGTCAAATGTCCCCTGGAGTAGCAAAATCACGCCTGCTTGAGAACCACTGGGACAGAAAGTATGGCCCCAGGGTCAAACTCCAGTCTCGAAGAACCGTATTTGGTTAAAGCATGATAGTTATGAATAAGAATGAGGAATCTCCTTCAACTATCCAAAAATCTCTTAAGAAGATATAGACGTCAGCTAGGAGGTCCATAAATCCTTTGAAGTCACCTGGATTTGAATCATGATTCAAAAGAACTGATCCTGGCATCAACCTCCTAGCCAACATTCTCAGCCAACTTAGTCATGTTCCAGGAGCTGAGGCAAGGGTCCTGGCAGCAAATTCTATGAGCTACTCAGTGAAACACTGCAGAAAACTTAGACAAAGTGTAAGAAATGGTTCTTATATTGAAGAAACTACAATCTGATTAGGGAAA
>NW_006782421.1:1333164-1344470 GCF_000442215.2 Lipotes vexillifer
AGAAAAATGCAAGCCAAAATCAAATGGTAGGGTAATATTATGGATATTTTGTGACAAATTGTAAATACTATAGGAATACAAAAAAGGGAAAGGGGCAGTGAGAGTCTATATAAGAAAACCAATGTCAGAAGATCAGAAGATTTGTGTGTAAAGTGAAAAATAAAGCAATATAGGTAAATGTAATGAAATATTTAAACAGTTTAAAGTTTTACATAAGAATTTTGTGCTAAACTAAGGTCTGCCTATAATATGGGTCTATTAATAAGTTAAAAGAACTCTACCTCAGCAAATAAAAAAGCGATTCAAATTTTTACAGTGAAATAAGAAAACCCTGAGACAATGATCCTTAAAGACAAAACGGCTTCAGTGTACAGAGAAGAAAAATTCCTTTAAACACTTTAAACTTCAATATAAGTCCCCAAACTAATGTTGTTTCCTTTTATGTTTCCTATATTCAAAAAAGTACTGATTAAAAGTTCCATATATAAATTATACATCATACTTGCAAAGCTACATATGTACCCACCAATTCATCCTACTTTACAGGAAGCAATATATCAGTAAATAATAAGGAAATTCATGTTTGTCCTATGAAATGACAAGGCCTGAATATTTTGAAATAGGTGCAGACCACTTCTTGTTACTATGGAGAGGAAAAAGGCAGTGTGAAGTCATTCAAGCAGAATGATAAGTAAACCAAAGCCAGATCAAAGGAATAAAGAAGAAAGGCTGAAATGTGAAGCTGAAATATTTATTTCCTTCAAAACATCATTCATGCCTTGTCCCTGGGCAGTTCAATATTTCAAAGTAGCTGGAAAATATTCTCACTTACATTCATCGCTGTGCACAAGTAGATCAAATTTTAAGTAGGCAAATTTTTTCTTTATTTACCAAATATAAATGTAATATTTATCACTGAGAGAAATTTTTCTGCTTTTCATAAATGATTTCTAAATTATGTGAAATATATTTTAAAGTCACAATAGGTATTTTCTAGTACTTTTACTGAATGATGCTGCTACAAACTGTGATGTTTATAGTGTAACCATAATTTTTAATGTCCTTGCAAATGGTGAAAAAGAGTAAACACTGAGTGATTTCTGTGCTTATTACAGTGTAGAGCAGTTCATATATTATTTCATTCCATTATTATAACTATAAAAATTATTTATTTTTTTTCACAAATGAACACAATGAAATTTAGAAGAGCTAAGTGATTTACCCAGGTTTATGTAGTAAATGACAGAATGAGAAGTTAAACCAGCCCATCTGACTTCAGAGTCAAAGTTGTTTTATTTCTTTAAATCTGTATGTACATACATATATATAATATATATATTTCACAAAATCACTGATTTAGTTAATTAAATGAAGTTACAACTAGGTCCTTACTATAAGTTATTCCTACATAACATTAACATTTGCACATCAAATCACTTTTAGAACATTTGAAAGCTGAAATGTTCATCAAGCATTTACTTAACACCTGTATGCCAGGATCTGAGTTTGGTGCTAGAAATACAAAAATAATCAAGACACTGTCCCTGCTCTCAATATGGAAGGAAGATAGATTCTATACTGTTTTCAATGTGATAAAAACTACACAATGATATGAACACAATACTATGAACAAGACCAGAGGAATTCATTGTGGTATAGAGTAAAAAGGTTCGTAGAGGGCATGTCATTTTGGTAAGATCATCACTAAGAATGTTTAATAGGTATTTTATATATATATGTATATATAATATGTTAACTATACGTATGTGAAATGTGTATGTATTTGTAAAATATGTATTTAATATTTATAAATTATCTTTTATTTTCCTCCTTACCATCATACTTTCCATGAAATAAGCAAATCTCCATCAGAAGATTTTTCTCTCAAGAGGAAGATGACTATGGTAGGGGCAAAAAATTTCTAAAGATAGGATCAAAGTTTTCTTTGAGATATAATAAAATATAGAACAATTTTTACTGATTATAAAACACTCTATTGATAAGTACATAAAAGTATGTTTCCTGGATTTATGTTGGTTTTAAGATACCTATCTATTTATAAACATATATCCATATTTCACTGACCATTTCTTCCCACCTCATTCTAAACTCTTCCAAAGACTCCAGTGATGATCTTACATTTGTGTAATAATAAGTTCAGTCATCTGCTAATCTGCTACCATGTGGTATTCATTAATTCATTTACCATTAATGTGTTAATAAGTGCCCACTACGTGCCAGGCACCTTCTGGAGGTTGAGAAAATACCACTGGACTAATCACAACCAGTTCCTATGCTAAGGAAGCTTTCAGTCTAGCAGGGGAAAAGACCATGAATTAATACATCACTATTAATGAATATTCAATTCAATGAACAAAGGAGAAATATAGGGTATTAAGGGTTCGTATAACAGGGAGAAAAAAAACCCTTACTTAGGAGTTAGGATATAAGAAAGTGATGTTCCAGTTAACTGAAGGATGAGAAGGACTGGGTAAAAGAAATTACAGGATAAGAGCATTCCAGCATAAAGGATAATAAACGGAGAAGCTGTGAAAGGGAAAGACTGTTGTTAATTCAAGGAAGAGAACAGGAGCCAACAGGACAAAAGTACAGAGAACAGAGAAAAGGGCTTTTGATGATGCTGAGAATTACCTTCTCACACTGAAATTCTAGAGAGAGAATTTTTGTAGTTTTACAGAAAAACTACAATGTTTGAAAAATATAATGGATGAGACTAAAGGCAGATTATACATTGCTAAAGAAAAGATTAGTGAACTTGGAGACATAGGAATGGAAACTAACCAAAACAAAGCACAGAAAGGAAAACAGAATAATAAAAAAGAAACGAAGCATCAGTAACACCTTTCAGCAACCTAACATATGTGTACTTAGAGTTCCTAAAGGAAAAGAGAGAGATGGGAACAGAAAAATATTTGAAGAAATAATGGCCGAAAGCTTTTCAAATTTAGCTAAAATTATAAATTTACAGATCCAAGAACTCAAAGAACTCCAAGCACAAGAAAAATAAAGAAAACTACACCAAAGGCACACCATAATCAAATTGCCCCAAAACCAGTGACAAAGAAAAAAAGAATCTTGAGAGCAGCTAGAAAAAAATCAGAGGAACAAAAATAAGAATGACAGCAGACTTCCTGACAGAAACAATGAAAAATCAAGAAGACAGTGAAGCAACATCCTTAAATTACTGAAAGAAAAATCTTAAAATTCCATACCCAGTGAAAGTATTTTTCAAAAAAAAGGTGAAATACTTCCCAGACATACAAACAAATGACAGAAGAATTCATAACAGGACACCTGTAGTAATAATAATAATAAAGGGAGTCCTCAAGCTGAAGGATAATGACATGAAACAGAAATATGGATATACACAAAGGTATGCATATAAGACATTTTTTATATTATTTAAATATCTGTAAAAAATAATTCACTGAATGAAAATAATACAATGTAGTGTGTGGTTTATGACATGTAAGAGTAAAATGTATGACAAGAATAACACAAAGTCACAGGAGGAGAAATGGCATTAAACAACTAAGATTCTTACATGTGAATTACTATAATATCACTTGAGGGTAGACTGTGACACCTTTAAAATGTATACGCTAAATTCTAAAACAGCCACTAAAATAACAAAGCCACTAGTTATAGCTAACAAGCCAATAAAAGAAATGAAAGGATTCATTAAAAATATGCAACAATGCAAAAGAATGCAGAAAAAAATAAAAAGGGAAACTAATGGACATACAGGAAAAACAAATAGTAATATTCTAGATTTAAAATTCACCATACCATTAGTCACATTAAATGTAAATGGGCTGGGCTTCCCTGGTGGCGCAGTGGTTGAGAGTCCGCCTGCCAATACAGGGGACATGGGTTCGTGCCCCGGTCTGGGAGGATCCCACATGCCGCAGAGCGGCTGGGCCCGTGAGCCATGGCTGCTGAGCCTGCGCGTCCGGAGCCTGTGCTCCGCAATGGGAGAGACCACAACAGTGAGAGGCCCGTGTACCGCAAAATAAATAAATAAATAAATAAATAATAAAGAGGCCAATAAACTAAAAGTATTAAAAGAATATACCACACCAACACTAATCAAAAGAAATCTGGAATGGCTGTATTAATATCAGCCCAAGTAGATTTCAGAGCAAAGAATACTGCCGACGATAAAAAAGTCATTTCATAATAATTACTCAATAGACTAACAGGATACAAATCTTCTAAATACAAAAAATAAAAACTTACAGAACTGCAAGGATGAATAAAGACATGCAAAATTATAATTAAAAATCTCAATATTGCTCTCTATCACTAATTGATAGGAAAAGCAGGCAGATAAGGATAAACAGGATTTGAACAACACTATCAACCAACATGATCTAATCGAATTCCACCCAGCCACAGCAGAATACATATTAATTTCAAGAGTGGAACACTTACCAAAATAGACTATATTCTGGAACATAAAACAATTCTCAAAAACTTTAAAAGGATTCAAGTCATGCAGTGCATACTCTCTGATCACAGTGGAATTAAATTTAAAAGCTATATAAGAAAGATTTCTAGGAAACCCCCAAACAACTGAAAACTAAATAACACTCTTCTGTCAAACCTATGAGTCAAAAAAAGAAATAAAACAAGAAGTTAGAAAATATTTTGAACTTAATGAAAATGAACATAAAACATATCAAAATTAAAGAGATGCTGCTAAAGCTGTACTTGAGGGAAATTTTATAGAATTGAATGCCTATATAGAAAAAATTTTTAACAGATTTCAAGTCAATGGCATCAGCTTTCACCTTAACAAGTTAGAAAAAGACTAGAAAATCAAACACAAAATAAGTAGAAGAAAGAAAAGAACAATAATAATCAGAACAGAAGTCAATAAAATAGGGGCAGAAAATATTAGAAAAAAATCAGTGTAACCAAAAGCTGGTTCTTTGAGAAGACTAATAAAATTTATAAAACTGTAGCCAGACTGACTTGGAGAAAGACAATACAAATTAACAATATTACAAATGAGTCAGCTTACGTCACTACAGATTCGATACTCTTGTATTAAAAGGACAAGAAGGCAATGTCATGAAATAAACAGAAAAAAATTTCAATTCATACTTCCCAGCATATACAAAATTAACTTAATAAACAAGTCATATTCCTAAATGTAAAACCTAAAACTATAAAATTTCCAAAAGAAAACAGGAGAAAACCTTTGTGACCTGAAGTTAGGGAAAGCTTAGCTATGACACTAAAAGCACAATCCATAAAAGAACAAATAAATAAACTGGATTTCATCAAAATTGAAAACACCTGCTCTTTGAAAGAAACTATTAAAAGAATGAAAAGAAAAGTCACACACTAGGAGACAATATTTGCAAATCTATCTGTTAAAGGACTTGTATCCAATATGTACAAAGAATTCTCAAAACTCAATAATAAGAAAATAATCAACCCAGTTAAAAAATAGACTAAAAATCTGAACACTCACCAAAGTAGATATACTTATGGCAAAAAAAGGACATGAAAAGTTTTTTCAACATTAGTCATTATGGAAATGCAAATTAAAATCACAAAGAGATACTTGTACATACCTGTTGGAACTGTGAAAATAAAAACACTGACCATATGACGTTTTGGCAAGGATGTGGAGGAACTAGAACTCTTATACACGCTGGGGAGGATGTAAAATAGAGAACAGTTTGGCAGTTTCTTAAAGAGTTAAACACCCACCTCCCACATGACCTAGATATTTGACTTTTAGGTTTTCATCCAAGAGAACAAAAAGCAATGCCCACACAAAGACTTGATACTGATGTTCAGAGAAGTTTTACGTGTAACAGCCCCCAAAGTGAAAACAGTGTGAATGTCCATCAGCAGATACATGGATCAACAAATTATGGTAAATCCATACAATGGAATATTACTCAAAAATAAAAAAGAATGAACTACTGATATACAGTACAACATGGATGCATCTCATAATCACTAAGCCAAGGGAGACAAGTGAGACCAAAAAGTATACAAACAATATGCTTCCATTTACTTAAAATTCTAGAAATTAAAATATAGTGATGGGCGATTAGTGGTTGCCTGCACATGCAGAAGGAGGAAGGGTGGGCAGGAGAGATTACACAGGGGCAAGAGGAAACTTTGGGGAGTAATTATTGCTCACATAGACATATTTTTTGTGTTGACAGTTTCACAAGTGTATACAGATGTCAAAACATGAATGTACTGTATTTCAATTATAACTCAAGAAAGCTGTTAAAATGGCCCTTAAATATATGAAGATATGTTTACTCTCGCTTATTATAAGAGAAATGAAAATTAAAACTATACTGAGAAACTATTTATCACCAATCAGATTTTCAAAAAATTTAAAATACAACCACACATTCTACTTGGAAGGCTGTGGGTCAAAAGTCACCCTAATATGGAGCCAGGAGAGATTCAATCAATGCAACCTTCATGAAGGGGTCTTTGGCAATACACAGCAAAACTACGTCTATGTTTGTCTTTTCACCCAGCATTCTCATTCCTAAAAAGTTAGCCTGAATATGTATTTCAAGCAATGCAAAAATATATATCTCCTATCCTGTCATTAAGAATACTGGATACTATCTCTATGCCCATAGGTAGGACAGCAGTTGTATAAACTATGATTCATCCACATATCAGCATACCATGCTAATGAAAGAAGAGTGACTGACTTCCACTTTACAACTAATGAAAAAGCAAAGCATAAGAATGAAGAGAAAATCATGAGATATACATGTACCTGCTCATCTGTGCAAAAACAAACACAGAGAGGATCAGCCTGAGACTGATGAGATCACCAATCTACAGGGGAGGCTGGGAACGGAGAGGAAAGGACAGAAGGGATGGAGGTGGGGAGATACTTCTGAATACACATTATAGTTCTCATCTGATTTTTAAAACCATGTTAATGTTCCACTTACTAAAAAGTAAAAGATAAAATAAAGAAGGACGGAGGAGGGAAATTCGAAGATGAAACAACAACAATAATAAAAGAATCTAGTGGCACTTCAAAAGATTAATAACATAATCATGCTGAAGCAGGAGAAGGGGGGAGAATTACCAAGTTAACTTTTGAACACAACGCTTGGATCGAAGGCTCAAAGGCTAAGGACAAAAAGAACTCAAAGAAGAATTAAACTACAGCTTTAGGTCTCTTGTCACAGAGTATCCTTTATCAGTTCAAAAACCACTTCCTGGCATTCAAGGTTTGGGCAAACAACTTTACAGATATTGGAAGTCAGACCTCTCGTTGTCAGAGAAGGGAATAACAAATAAGGAAAGGGAAAAAACAACCCTGTGGTATCTCCCTGGAACTGGAATTAGTGTGAATTCATGATTTTTATACATTTAGCTAGATATAGAAATAGAGGTAGATATGTGTACTATTGTATGTATATGAATAAAAACACACGTGTATATATATATGTACGCACAGATATGCATGTCGATGTATACATTCATCTGTTTCCTATCTCTGCCTGCTGAGAGGGGATAAAGGTCATTCCTCAGGAAAGCAGAAAACACACCATTAGGTAATTTCTAACTGTCTAATAAGAAATCATACTGAAGATCAATGAACCACAAGGAAAACACGACATAAAAATTGGTAGGATACAACTTCAGCATTTCTTTTTTTTTTTTTTTTTTTTTTTTTTTACCCTGCTGCCTCAGAACAGTAAAGTTGGTGATGTAGCATTGCGGAGCACAGGTTCCGGACGCGCAGGCCCAGCGGCCATGGCTCACGGGCCTATCCGCTCCGCGGCATGTGGGATCTTCCCAGACAGGGGCACGAACCCGTGTTCCCTGCATCGGCAGGTGGACTCTCAACCATGGGGCCACCAGGGAAGCCCACAACTTCAGCATTTCTTAAAACAATTTAGAGCTTTAAATACACAAGTTAGAAAAAGAAAAGCAATTGAAATCTGTTTTGGAATTATGCTGTTCTACTTTAAAGTGCATACAGTGGGAGTCATAATTTGGGACTAATTTGTGATTTCGGTTGTGGGATTCATACGTGTCCTGGTCTGTGTGAGAAACGGCTCAGTTATGACTATCAAAAGTCTACTTGTGGACTTCCCTGGTGGCGCAGTGGTTAAGAGTCCGCCTGCCGATGCAGGGGACGCGGGTTCGTGCCCCGGCCCGGGAGGATCCCGCGTGCCGCGGAGCGGCTGGGCCCGTGAGCCATGGCCGCTGGGCCTGCGCGTCCGGAGCCTGTGCTCCGCAACGGGAGAGGCCACAGCGGTGAGAGGCCCGCGTACCGCCAAAAAAAAAAAAAAAAAAAAATTCTACTTGCATAAGGGACAGACAATTCTCCTTGAAGAGAATTCATAGTCAGCTCTTCCCCGAAAAGAAGAGGACATCTGCCCTTTCCCGCCCCACCCTCTCCCCAGCACGCCACAGTCCTTGGCCTTGGGAGGGGCACGGCCCTGAAAGCACTGTTCATTCAGCCCGTCCTCTCTCTCCAGGAATCCAGCACAGGCTCCTGCTGGCAGCTCTGGCCGTGACCAGGTGAGCACATGCAACCGATGCGGCAGGATTATTTATTATTTACTTAGTGGTCTCCAATCTCTCTCAAATAAAAAGTGTTACAAAGTTTTCAGATTTTACACACATTAAGAATTTATTTCTACTGAATAAACCCTAGATGTTGCTAAAAAGTAGTATCATTAATTTCATTTTTTATGAATAAGCTTCCTTAATGTTCCTAAGGAATCTACAAAAGCATGCCATACCCATAACCAATTCAAAATTTGTTAGCACGAATTTGTGATAATTTTGACAGGGGACATTTACGTTTGCCTTTATCTATTCTAAGATAAATGTATTTTTTTAATGTATACATGTTGTATATAGGCCACATTTTGTCTATTTTTAAAAATAAACCTAACTATTTAAATAAATTTTTAAAATACCTTCCAACTCACACCACCTAAAATAAAACAGCCGTACACTGCAAAGATGCAGGATCGCGGCAAAGTGTCTCTCCTGAGAAGGAACGGGAAGAGACAAAGCTCGTCTACACATGGGCTGCATTTCTTCAGGCGTCTGGCCTCTCTCTGTGCATCTGGCTCCATTTTCCTGTTGGCATCAACTAACTGCTCAAGCTTCAGCTCGCATATGGCCCATCGCAGCTGCCCAGCCAACCTTCCTCAGAGTAACTTGGAATGATTTTAGCTTCTGCACTGAGTTAGTCTCTTGGTTTTCCAGCTCCAAATTCCCAAGATCAGGGAGAAGGGGCAGCGCAATATAGCAACATAGCTAAGATCAGGGCTAGAGTCAAACACACACAATTTCAAATCCTGGCACCTCCATTTACCAGCGGTGTGACCTTGAGCTCTGTGTACCTCTGAGTAAAATGAATTTGCTGCCTTTGGACCAGGCGTCCACACTAGACCCAGTGAGCATGGCAGAGAAGGGGAGGTGGCCCTATGCACAGAACATGATGGGCAGTTGGCAGAAGCTGTGGGCAGGGCATGTTCTCCCATTTGGGAATTAAGCCATGAATAAGTAATGGCATAGTATATGTTGTCATCACTTGGAACAAGTCATTAGAAAAGCACAAAAGGAAATCTACTGAGTGACACCAAAGGTAAAAGTGTTCTAGCACTGAATCAGGGATCTAAAGGCCTAAGATAAGGAAGTCCCAGCTCAGCCACACCCTAGCGAAGCCACACCCTAGCGAAGCCACACCCTAGCGAAGCCACACCCTGCTTCACCTCTTTGAACCTCAGTTTCTCCCTTTAAAATGCAGATAATAAGCAACCACATAAAACTCTACTGAGGATTAATTAAGAGGGTATCTATTAAAATCATTTTGGTAACTATAAAACATTAAATAAAGAATTGCTACATTTCATTAGTTTATCAACTCCCACTGGATTCTATTATTTCACCACATCTCATTGCCAAAGTCAATTTTGATTGTAGTAAAACTCAAGAAGTTAAAAAATATGAGTTTTGCAAACTTAATTTCTAAAGAAAGCATCCAATAAACCTAAAAATCTCATGTTCCAAATTAAACCTATTGTGTAAAATGGTGTCACAACTGTCTCTGTCAATAAGAGGCCTCCTGATTGTCATATTATACAGACACTCATTTAAAGCAGTGAGAAGAAACGCAGAGGTCTGTGAAGACGTGCCCACAAAGAAGGACTTCATAGAATAGAAATTTCCTTTTCAACTTGAAACAAGGTCACCGCAGATTTCTGTCCTCCCTTCGAGCTTTCCATCGTGCTTCTTAGAGGCAGGGTTATGTCAGCATGCTCACTGGGGCTCAGGAATGCTTACAATAAACTGGAAGCTTTGCTCTCCATCTAAAATGGTTTCAGATGCTCAAGCAGAGTGCAGAAAAGAGAACAGATGGGTCCCCACCACCACCACCAGTGATACTTAAGAAAGCTATTTTTGAGAAGAAAATTATATTCAGAGTTTTTAGGTACATTTTTCCCAAAGCATAGGGATAACTGCTCAAGACGACACAAATGTCGGTATCCATGCAAAGCCGAATCCTTTTTAAGACACCTAACAAAAAAGAATGTAAGATTTTCATAATGCCTTCTACTTATTTATCCATAATTTCCCACTTCAAATACGATGGTACCACCTGCAAGAAAAGCAAACTATTATATTCCCATTAATTACTTAGAAAATCATTAAAACGAAACATCTTAAGTATATAATAAAGGTATATTCACATCATAGCCACAAGCTGCAAAATGAATGACTTCCCATCAGCTGTGTGTGATAAAACTCTCGTGACGAACTGGAACTTTCTCTACTGCACAAGGTGAATCTCCTTAGCAATGATTTCAAATACGGCTACCATTCAAAACCACACGATGAGTCCTAGCAGAGCAAGTTAGGGAGCAATTAACTTCCCAGGTAAAGAACTTGAAATGTTTCTAATTATAATCACATAGTACCCCTTTAAAAAGAAAAAGCCAAATCAAAGAATCAGACATCAAAAGGCCATTAGGTCTTTCAGCATAGACCATTTCCAGACCTGGTTTACTCCACATTAAACCTCCTTTGGGGTGTTTTCATTCTTCACTAAGAACACAGATATGTGGTTCAAGTCACTAAAAGTTTCTTCAAAGTTCCTTGACATTTGTGTATTCCACACCTAACATGAGTAAATTTTATATCAAGTAATAAAAAACTAGAGGATCTGAATTTTAACAAAGCCACCAATTTTTAAATTCTCTTGTTAAATTTCATGACATAAACCTTCAGGGACTGTGATTTAGGGAAAG
>NW_006782421.1:1344480-1360333 GCF_000442215.2 Lipotes vexillifer
CATAAACCTTCAGAGACTGTGATTTAGAGAAAGAAGAAAGGAAATTCAGTAAGGAAATAAAAAAGCATGTTTCTTAAGGATGGAAATGTTTGACATTTACTTATCTATTGTTTATTAGATTCTGACAGAATCTTTCTTCCAGAAAATGAGGTCTGTTTGCTTTACTCCTAACCTCATGGCTTGTACATTAACATGTTACCAGATTCACGCCTTTGAAATACTTTGCCCCATCTGGCAGGGGAATTGTCTCCTCTCCACCAGCTCATTTTTCGTCCTTCCCTCGAAACCTGGTTTACTGCAGAGAAATATTTAGGAAAGTAAGTCTTCTTCCGATGTCACTGTCATCACAGACCACACTGCTACCAATTCTTCCCCGTTCCCTCTTCCCTGTGGGGAAAAGTATGGCCTTTCGCCCCACCCTCGGAGGGATGTAGGCTTCACCTCCATCTGGACCACGAGTCTCCTGTACTTTCTGTCCCAGGTGGGCTCATCTTCACAGGTTTCTTCACATACACTCTGCACTCTCCGACCTAGACATTGGTTCACACTCATGCAACTTCCTGGATGACTCTTATTATATATAAGAATAAATACATCAGGTATATAACCCATTGTGTTTAGGATACTGTGGACACCATTGGAAAGAGATCTACTACCAAAATTAATACCAGATTGAGACTTAGCATATACAGATTTATTACTGATAAACTTTATTTTCTGAGTCTCTATGAAAAAACCAAAGTATCTGATAGTTAATAACCAACATAACCATGAGAAGTTACCATCATTGAGGATGTTTTGCCAGATGCATTATTTAATTTTGCTTTCTTCCTTTATACTTTAACACACAAGCTTAAGCCCAATGTGAAATTAATTGAGCATTGCTTTCAACATGGCTAATGACTTCTATCGTGTCACAATTGTTTCCTTCATAAGATTTGATTTCCTATCACTAGCATCAGCACTATTTTTCTGATTTGCAAAAATACAATCAAATATTAAAATTACTGTATAAACGAGCTATTATAGCAAAAGGAGACAACACCCACATACTGCCCAACAGCCAGCAGATGTAATGACCTAACAATTCTGTTGTGACTCCCCTGGCACACGGTGGTGATGCTTTCAGTTTCCCATTTTTTATGCTGACGACTATGCAGGGATGAATCTGGAAGGTAAAAATCCATCAGAGTACTTTCGGCACTGATGAGCAAAGAAAAATTTTGTTTATGAAGCCTAGCAAAGGAGATACAGGCAAAATATGCACAAAGTAGAGAAGGGTAAATTACCCAACTTAACTGCTTACCCTAATTTAGTAGAAATACCATTTGAGAACAACCAACTCTCTTAGTTATAGTTCTATGTTATCAGATAATGCTTTAATCAATGGTTTGAATTCTTTAATAGGCTAGTCCACTGAAAAAGAATATTCTTACCAAATGCATAGAAGCCCTTTACATAATTTGCAATGACTATTCTCCTTCTGTGAGCTATAGCAGCAGCTGCAACGAGGGAAAAAGGGAAATAAGTGTGCCATCTGCCAGAGCATCATTTTGAAGACCAAGAACAGAAGCCAAATACAAGAAGAAATAGCTGTCCCAGCAACTCCACTCCTAAATATATACTCAAAGAATTAAAAAGAAGTGCTCAAACAAATATTTGCACTTGAGTGTTAACAGCAGCGCTATTCACAATAGACTAAAGGTGGAAACCCAAATGTCCATCAGCAGTTGAATGAAGAAAAAACTATAGTACACACAATGAAATACTATTCACCCATAAAAAGTCAAGCAGTAACACATGCTTCAATGTGGCTGAACCAACAAAATATGCTCAGTGAAAGAAACCAGACACAAAAGGTCACATATTGTGTGATTCCACTTGTACGAGATACCCAGAATAGGTAGATCCACAGAGGCAGAAAGCAGACTGCTGGGTGCCAGGGTCTGGGGGGAGGGGTAATGGGGACTAGCTTGTTCAGTGAGGACAGAGCTTTATTCGGAGGATGAAAATGTTTTGGAACTGGCCATGAGTTGTGGTTGCATGACATTATGAATGTACCAAATGTACTGAACTGTTCACTTTAAAACTGTTAATTTTATGTTATGTGAATTTCGCCTCGATTTAAAAAGAAAAAAAAAAGCGGGAACAGTGGAGCAGGGGGTCCAAATCATAATGTCTCCAGGGTCCAGGTAACAAAAGTGAGAAAAGTGACTTGAAACCAACTTCTTCTGCATGTAGTCATGTTCCCAGATTGGGGGTTTTTTTTCCTTAAAGTTGTTTAATTTTTTCCTTTTAGTCTTTTGTCTCCTTTTCTTAGCCAATCTAATAGAGGCCTGTATAATTTATTAACTTCTTTGCAAAGTGGTTTTGGTAATATTCTGCATTCTGTTTCCAATTTCACTGATTTCTGCCCCTGGCTTTATTTCTTATGTTTTCTTCATATTTACTTTTCTTGTGTTTACCTACAGCTTCTTGAGGTGAAGGCTTAGCTCATTTCAGTACAGACACTGGATTAGACATACTTCATAACATTTGATGAGTAATACTTTCATTATCTTCAGTTTTAAGTATTTGGAAAATTTTATGATGATTTCCTTTTTAAACCTAATTTACTTAAAGGTACAATTTTTAAGTTTCCAAATATGAGGGTTTAAAAAGAAAACTGTGGGCTTCCCTGGTGGCGCAGTGGTTGAGAGTCCGCCTGCCGATGCAGGGGACGCGGGTTCGTGCCCCAGTCCGGGAAGATCCCACGTGCCACGGAGTGGCTGGGCCCGTGAGCCGTGGCCACTGAGCCTGCGCGTCCGGAGCCTGTGCTCCGCAACGGGAGGGGCCACAACAGTGAGAGGCCCGCGTACCGCAAAAAAAAAAGAAAGAAAGAAAGAAAGAAAGAAAACTGTCTATTGTTACTAATTCCACCAGGAACAGAAAATGTGGTCTTGATAACAATGATTCCTTGAAAACTATGCAAGCACTATCCAGTCAGCTCCAGCCACGTGTTGCCGTGAAAGAACATGGCTGACTGTTGCCAGAGATCACGTTTTTCAAGAGAAACCAGAACTCCAAATTTCATGTGAAATCTCCTGATTTTATAATGTTCACAATTAATTTAAAAATTTTCAAAATGTTGTGCAGGCCAAACTGAACACATGTGTAGAATGACTGAACCTGCAGCCCAGGAATTTGTAACAGCTGCTGGAAAGCATGAACTCAAACAGGAGAGCAACAAAATGGACAAAAGCACAGAAGCAGGATAGAGAAGAGCAGCACGTAAGAGAAAAAATGAAGGGAAAGGAATGGTTTATACGACATCCTGGAACTCTGTAGAAAATGAATTTAAAAGTGGAATTTAAAAAGCGAGAAATAAATAAAAATATTAAAATACCACCTAGTAAGAGTGCTATAAAGAAAATAAAAAGAAGTAAATGGTCTGAGACTAAGATATACATTTGTAAATCGTTGCCATAAGGATGGTATAGAATAATGGTCTCTAACGCCATGGTCCTGCATTGGATTGTCTCAGGACAGAATCTAGAGTGAGTAGAGAGTAGAATGGACATGCACAGGAGACACACCGAAAGGAAGAAAACCAGAAGTGTGTCACAAAAGCTGAAGCAGAGAATGTGGTAAGGAAGGGGAACTGAACGAAATCCAGATTGGAGGTCACTGAAATCTTGTAAGAAGTTTTGTTGCCACTTGGGAAGAAGCCAGACTGGACTGGGCTGGAGAACAGAAGTGGAAGATGAGAAAACAGAGGCAACAAGTAAAGCAACTCTAAAAAGAACTGACTATAAAAGCAAAGAGGGAGAAAGGATCACAGATGAAAGAACAGGAGTTGAGGCTGAGAAAGGAGGTTTTGAGATGGATACCTTCTCTTGTCTACATGTTAAAAGGACCAGTGCAGCTGAGACCTGCTGGGGTCCTGAGTTAGATGGCACATCGGGAACATGCAGGAAATTGTGAGGGGGGCAAACAACTGGGGGGAGGATGGCTGCCAGGGACACACCTTGTAGCTTAATAGAATCAAGAAAGTTAAGGGTTTAAAACAGGAACGTTAATGAAATTGGAAAGAGTATCTGAGACTGGAGCTGGCAGAACAGAAATAGACCACTTTTACATGTACTGGCGAGAGGAGACTGAAGAGGTGGAGCAGGTGATGACAAAGGCTTCCCTACATGCTCCACGAACAAACGGTGTCGGGAATTTTTTAAATAAGGATAAGAGCTCAGAAGGAGTTGACTGTGTTCTATTATATATAATAAAGCATACAGCACTGGTGTGAAAAATCAAAGAACACTCATGGCAACAAAGAATATGATGATTTTCTGGAGTTAAAAAAAAAATTTGGGAGATCTGAGTCAGCCTTTGATTCACTTACTAATTTTGCAGAAAGCTAACAGTGTTACACAGCTCAGGAGGTCATACAGCTCCACATGGCTCACTGTCCTCTTGAAAAAGGGGCAAAAGACCACAAACCAAGCTGAGATCAAGGGCTTTTTTAAAAATCAAGTTTCAAGGTCATGAGAAGGTCACTGTGTGTTTAGATTTTAGTCACACAAACTAATCTATAATTCAATCTACAGAAAATCACAATAATTGATTCCAAAAATGATGATGCCAATTTACCATAAATTGTTTTCATTATTCAAGGATAAAATGGATGGGAGTGTATATATTACATTTCAAAAAGAATTCTATCAAAAAATAAGTTAAGACTAGCTCTAGTCTTCATATGCAAAATGACATCTGGCTACCATCTCCTGAACAGCCTCTCTCAAATATGCACTAAAATACCTAGAAAGAGAAAGAGGAAAAAATGGAAAAAAAATCTCAATAACAAGAACTCAGATGAACAAACAACAAAAAACCCAATGAAAGAACTTGGGAGGAATCTTGAATAAAGAAAAAGCAAATGGAAGTGGATTGATAAAAAATACCTATACAGGTCCACCTGAGAGCAAATGTAAATTGGTCTCAGGAAACAGAAGTTCAGAAAAATAAGGTAGGAAGAAACCATCTTCCTCCCTCAGGTTAAAGACTCTGTGTCTAAAAGAATCAAAAATTTTGGTAGCTGGGATTCTTCCATGAAGAGAAGACAACACAGTAATTTCGAATGACATTTTACGTACATCCATTCAGAGCCAGGAACTCCCAGAAAATATCTGGATTGGGAGGAAAGGACAAAAGGTGATGTCCTGTATGCAGAAAACTGTAATTTCCACAGATAAAGTCATATAGATGGACACAAAAAGAAGAAACCTGAGTTCAAACTATACTGAGAACTACAGGATTCACATCTATTCAGAAAAGCAGATACTCATCATATAGGTTATGAAAAAGTATCTCATCAGTAAAGCAGAATTTCTATAGGTGATATTTTCCTAGAAATTTGGAACATCACTGGCAGCTGACAAATAATTTTTTTCTACCCAGCTGTGTATCTTCAAAAGAACATGAAAATTATGCAAGTCAACATGGAGCAGAGACAATTCATACCCAAAATGTATAGCACACTAATGTCACATGGTATTTACAAAAGTACACACACAGTAGAACTTCACTAAGTGTTTGTTAAATAATACAACATGAAGACCAAACAAAATTTAACTTGTTCAAAGTTGAGTAACAATGTAGATAAATATCAATTCGAGTCTGAAAGCTACTGCAGAACCTAGGGATAGAAGCAGGGAAAAGAAAATTCTAGGTACCCTGAAGAAAAAACTACCATCCAAATGATCTAATAGAAGATCCAGAAGAAAATGTCAGAAAAACTGTGAGGTACCTGAATGACAGAAGAGAGTCTCAATGAAATAGGGGGCAAAGCCTTAAGAATTATCTAAGATTAAAAAAATTCAATAATATTAAAAATGAGGAATGATTAAGATAAAGAAGGGATTAAAAAAAGAAAACTTTAGAGCAGAATAAAAATTCATAATAGAAATAGAAAAGAGCAGAAATTTAGGTGCAGAAAATAAAATCATAATGTTATAAACCATCTTAGACATGTACTCAGAGGACAAAAAAAAAAACACAGATGAAGATACAGTAAATAAAATTATAAATACGAAGGAATGATGAAAGATTAAAAAATGGATGTGGAAAGAAGATGCTAAAAAATACAAAATAACTCAATAAAGATGTTGAATAAAAGAGTTTGGATTATAACAGACAGATCTGAGCCAGAGATAAAGATGTGACATTTACTAAATACATGGTACTTGAAGCTAGGGAGCTTGATGACATCACTAAAGAAGTGGGTGTAGGGGCTTCCCTGGTGGCGCAGTGGTTGAGAGTCTGCCTGCTAATGCAGGGGACATGGGTTTGAGCCCTGGTCTGGGAAGATCCCACATGCCGCGGGGCAACTAGGCCCGTGAGCCACAACTACTGAGCCTGCGCGTCTGGAGCCTGTGCTCCGCAACAAGAGAGGCCACGACAGTGAGGCCTGCGCACCGGGATGAAGAGTGGCCCCCGCTCACCACAACTAGAGAAAGCCCTCGCACAGAAACGAAGACCCAACACAGCCAAAAATAAATTAATTAATTAATAAACTCCTACCCCCAATATCTTCTTTTTTAAAAAAAAAAAAAGAAGTGGGTGTAGATAGAGAAGAGATGGTCAAGGATTGAACCTGGAGAACTCTGAAACATAGAATCCCGGCAGGAAAGGAGGACTCAGTTCAAAAGAGATTGAAAAAGAGCACCCAATGAGTTAGGGAGAAAATCGTCAGATGCTTCTGGTACCATGGAAGCACAGGGAGGAAAGAGTTCCAGGAAGAGGAAAAAGAACCTCAAATGAGAGGATGTCAACCAAGATGATAACACAGGAGGCCTCCTCCCACAGACACACTGACTGCACAGCTACACATGGAGTAATTAAAAGAAAACAAGAAACTATCTGAGAAACTCCTACACACGGCCTGCCCCTGACAGTCAGCAGGCCTTGCATTTACGAGTCCCACAGGACTGCAGCAAACAAAGAAGCAGTCCTGAATGGGCACAGGGACAGCCCTGGCTATACACCAGGGCTACACCTCATAGGGTAGGAGACATACTCTTGCCCCCATGCACACAGTCCTCCATGCAGTGCCACATAAGAGAGAGGAAACTCTCAACTCCTAGCTTCTCCCTGGAGCAAAGGGTTTGGACTCCACAGATACACAAACACACACACACACACACACACACACACACACACACACACACACAATGGAATATTATTCTCTTTTGAAATAGAAGTGGGGGAGCTTCCCTGGTGGCGCAGTGGTTGACAGTCCACCTGCCGATGCAGGGGACATGGGTTCGAGCCCTGGTCTGGGAGGATCCCACATGCCGTGGAGCAACTGGGCCCGTGAGCCACAACTACTAAGCCTGCGTGTCTGGTGCTTGTATTCCACAACAAGAGAGGCCGCGACAGCGAGAGGCCCACGCACGGCGATGAAGAGTGGCCCCCGCTCGCCTCAACTAGAGAAAACCCTTGCACAGAAACAAAGACTCAACACAGCCAAAAATAAATTAATTAATTAATTAAAAAATTTTAAAAATAAAATAAACTTGCTCTTTTAAAAAAAAAAAAAAAGGAGGGGGGACCTTCAAGGTGGCAGGGGAGTAAGACGCGCAGATCACCTTCCTCCCCACAGATACATCAGAAGTACATCTACATGTGGAACAGCTCCTACAGAACACCTACTGAACGCTGGCAGAAGACCTAAGACTTCCCAAAAGGCAAGAAACTGCCCACGTACCTGGGTAGGGCAAAAGAAAAAAGGAAAAACAGAGACAAAAGAATAGGGACGGGACCTGCCCCTTGGGGAGGGAGCTGTGAAGGAGGAAAGGTCTCCACACACTAGAAGCCCCTTCGCGGGCAGAGACTGCGGGAGGCGGAGGGGGAGCTTCGGGGCCGCGGGGGACAGCGCAGCCACAGGGGTGCGGGGGGCAAAGCGGAGAGATTCCCGCACAGAGGATCGGGGCCGACCGGCGCTCACCAGCCCGAGAGGCTTGTGTGCTCGCCCGCCGGGGCGGGCGGGGCTGCGAGCTGAGGCTCGGGCTTTGGTCTGAGCGCAGGAAGAGGACTGGGGTTGGTGGCGTGAACACAGCCTGAGGGGGGCTAGTGAACCACGGCTGGCCGGGAGGGAGTCCGGGGAATGTCTGGAACTGCCAAAGGGACAAGAGACAATTGTTTCGTGGTGCGGGAGGAAAGGGGATTCAGAGCACCGCCTAAATGAGCTCCAGAGATGGCCACGAGCTGTGGCTACCAGGGCAGACCCCAGAGACGGGCATGAGATGCTAAGGCTGCTGCTGCCGCCACCAAGAAGCCCATGTGCAAGCGCAGGTCACTGTCAACACCTCCCCTCCCAGAGCCTGTGCAGCCCGCCACTGCCAGGGTCCCGTGAACCAGGGTCCCATGAACCAGGGACGATTTCCCCGGGAGAACACACGGCACGCCTCGGGCTGGTGCAACGTCACACCAGCATCTGCCGCCGCAGGCTCGCCCCGCATCCATACTCTCCCTCCCACCGGCCTGAGCCAGAGCCCCTAAATCAGCTGCTCCTTTAACCCCGTCCCTTCTGAGCAAAGAACAGACGCCCTCCTGAGACCTACACGCAGAGGCGGGGCCAAATCCAAAGCTGAGCCCCGGGAGCCGTACGAAAAAAGAAGAGAAAGGGAAATCTCTCCCAGCAGCCTCAGGAGCAGTGGATTAAATCTCCACAATCAACTTGATGTACCTGCATCTGCGGAATACCTGAATAGACAATGAATCATCCCAAATTGAGGAGGTGGACTTTGGGAGCAACTGTAGACTTGGGGTTTGCTTTCTGCATCTAATTTGTTTCTGGTTTTATGTTAATATTAGTTTAGGAATTAGAGCTTATTATCATTGGTAGATACGTTTATTGATTTGGTTGCTCTCTTCCTTTTTTTTTAAAGTATATATATATATTTTTTTTTTTTTTCCTTTTTCTCTTTTTGTGAATGTGCATGTGTATACTTCTTTGTGCGCTTCTGTCAGTACAGCTTAGCTTTTACCGTTTGTCCTAGGGTTCAGTCTGTCCGTTTTTTTGTTGTTCTTTGTTTTTTGTATAGTTTTTATTGCTTGATATCATTGGTGGGTTTGCTTTTTGGTTTGGTTGCTCTCTTCTTTCTTTCTTTTTATTACTTTTTTAATTTTTTAATTTTTAAAAATATTTTATTATTTTTTATTTAATAACTTTATTTTTTCTTTCTTTCTTTCTTTTTCTCCCTTTTCTTCTGAACCGAGTGGCTGACAGGGTCTTGGTACTTTGGACAGGTGTCAGGCCTGAGCATCTGAGGTGGGAGAGCTGAGTTCAGGACACTGGTCCACCAGAGACGTCCCAGCGCGATGTAATAACAAACAGCGAAAGCTCTCCCAGATATATCCATCTCAACGACAAGACCCAGCTCCACTCAAAGACCAGCAAGCTACAGGGCTGGACACCCTATGCCAAACAACTAGCAAGACAGGAACACAACCCCACCCATTAGTAGAGAGGCTGCCAAAAATCATAATAAGGTCACAGACAACCCAAAACACACCACCGGACATGGTCCTGCCCACCAGAAAGACAAGATCCAGCCTCATCCACCAGAACACAGGCACTAGTCGCCTCCACCAGGAAGCCTACACAACCCACTGAACCAACCTAAGCCACTGGGGACAGACACCAAAAACAACAGGAACTACGAACCTGCAGCCTGCAAAAAGGAGACCCTGAACACAGTAAGTTACGAAAAATGAGAAAACAGAGAAACACACAACAGATGAAGGAGCAAGGGAAAAACCCAGCAGACCTAACACATGAAGAGGAAATAGGTAGTCTACCTGAAAAGGAATTCAGAGTAATGATAGTAAAGATGATCCCAAATCTTGGAAACAGAATGGAGAAAATACAAGAAACATTTAACAAGGACCTAAAAGAAGTAAAGAGCAAAGAAATAATGATGAACAACACAATAAATGAAATTTAAAATTCTCTAGAAGGAATCAATAGCAAAATAACTGAGGCAGAAGAACGGATAAGTGACCTGGAAGATAAAATAGTGGAAATAACTACCACAGAGCAGAATAAAGAAAAAAAGAATGAAAAGAATTGAGGACAGTCTCAGAGAACTCTGGAACATTAAACGCACCAACATTCGAATTATACAGGTCCCAGAAGAAGAAGAGAAAAAGGGGGGACTGAGAAAATATTTGAAGAGATTATAGTTGAAAACTTCCCTAATATGGGAAAGGAAATAGTCAATCAAGTCCAGGAAGCACAGAGAGTCCCATACAGGATAAATCCAAGGAGAAACATGCGAAGACACGTATTAATCAAACAATCAAAAATTAAATACAAAGAAAAAATATTAAAAGCAGCAAGGGAACAGCAACAAATAACATACAAGGGAATCCCCATAAGGTTAACAGCTGACCTTTCAGCAGAAACTCTGCAAGCCAGAAGGGACTGGCAGGACATATTTAAAGTGATGAAAGGGGAAAACCCACAACCAAGATTACTCTACCCAACTAGGATCTCATTCAGATTCAACACAGAAATTAAAACCATTACAGACAAGCAAAAGCTAAAAGAATTCAGCACCACCAAACCAGCTTTACAACAAATGCTTAAGGAACTTCTCTAAACAGTAAACACAAAAGAAGGAAAAGACCTACAATAACAAACCCAAAACAATTAAGAAAATGGTAATAGGAACATACATATCAATAACTACCTTAAATCCAAATGGATTAAATGCTCCAAACAAAAGATACAGACTGGCTGAATGGATACAAAAAAAAGACCTGTATATATGCTGTCTACAAGAGACCCACTTCTGACGTAGGGACACATACAGAATGAAAGTGAGGGGATGGAAAAAGATATTTCATGCAAATGTAAATCAAAAGAAAGCTGGAGTAGCAATTCTCATATCAGACAAAACAGACTTTAAAATAAAGATTATTACAGGAGACAAAGAAGGACACTACATAATGATCAAGGGATCGATCCAAGAAGAAGATATAACAATTGTAAATATTTATGCACCCAACATAGGAGCACTTCAATAAACAAGGCAAGTGCTAACAGCCATAAAAGGGGAAATCGACAGTAAAACAATAATGGTAGGGGACTTTAACACACCACTTTCAACAATAGACATATCATCCAAAATGAAAATAAATAAGGAAACACAAGTTTAAATACTTTAAACAAGATGGACTTAACTGATATTTACAGGACATTCCATCCAAAAACAACAGAATACACTTTCTTCTAAAGTGCTATGGAACATTCTCCAGGAGAGATCATATCTTGGGTCACAAATCAAGCCTTGGTAAATTTAAGAAAATTGAACTCGTATAAAGTTTCTTTTCCGACCACAATGCTATGAGACTAGATATCAATTACAGGAAAAAGTCTGTAAAAAGTACAAACACATGAAGGCTAAACAAACAAAACACTACTAAATAACCAAGAGATCACTGAAGAAATCAAAGAGGAAATCAAAAAATACCTAGAAACAAATGACAATGAAAACACGATGACCCAAAACCTATGGATGCAGGAAAAGCAGTTCTAAGAGGGAAGTTTATAGCAATACAATACTACCTCAAGAAACAAGAAAACTCTCAAATAAACAACCTAACCTTACACCTAAATTAGAGAAAGAAGAACAAAAAAAAACCCCCAAAGTGAGCAGAAGCAAAGAAACCATAAAGATCAGACCAGACATAAATGAAAAAGAAATGAAGGAAATGGTAAGAGAGATCAATAAAACTAAAAGCTGATTCTTTGAGAAGATAAACAAAATTGATAAACCATTAGCCAGACTCATCAAGAAAAAAAGGGGAAAAATTCAAATCAACAGAATTAGAAATGAAAAGGGAGAAGTAGGGCTTCCCTGGTGGTGCAGTGGTTGAGAGTCCGCTGCCGATGCAGGGGACACGGGTTCGTGCCCCGGTCCGGGAAGATCCCACATGCCGCGGAGCGGCTGGGCCCGTGAGCCATGGCCGCTGACCTGTGCGTCCGAAGCCTGTGCTCCGCAACGGGAGAGGCCACAACAGTGAGAGGCCGCGTAAAGAAAAAAAAAAAAGGGAGAAGTAACAGCGGACACTGCAGAAATACAAAGGATCATGAGAGATTACTACAAGCAACTCTATGCCAATAAAATGGACAACCTGGAAGAAATGGACAAATTCTTAGAAAAACACAACCTGCCAACACTGAACCAGGAAGAAACAGAAAATATAAACAGACCAATCACAAGCACTGAAAATGAAACTGTGATTAAAAATCTTCCAAGACACAAAAGCCCAGGCCAGATGGCTTCACAGGCGGATTAGATCAAACATTTAGAGAAGAGTTAACACCTATCCTTCGTAAACTCTTCCAAAATATAGCAGAGGGAGGAACACTCCCAAAAACATTCTATGAGGCCACCATCACTTGATGCCAAAACCAGACAAAGATGTTGCAAAAACAGAAAACTACAGACCAATATCACTGATGAACACAGATGCAAAAGTCCTCAACAAAATACTACCAGACAGAATCCAACAACACATTAAAGGGATCATACACCATGATCAAGTGGGATTTATCCCAGGAATGCAAGGATTCTTCAATATACGCAAATCAATCAATGTGATACATCATATTAACAAATTGAAGGAGAAAAACCATATGATCATCTCAATAGATGCAGAAAAAGCTTTCGACAAAATTCAACACCCATTTTTGATAAAAACCCTTGAGAAAGTAGGCATAGAGGGAACTTACCTCCACATGATAAAGGCCATATATGACAAACGCACAGCCAGCATCATTCTCACTGGTGAAAACGTGAAACCATTTCCACTAAGATCAGGAAGAAGACAAGGTTGCCCACTCTCACCAATATTATTCAACATAGCTTTGGAATTTTTAGCCACAGAAATCAGAGAAGAAAAAGAAATCAAAGGAATACAAATTGGAAAGGAAGAAGTAAAAGTGTCACTGTTTGCAGATGACATGATACTATACATCGAGAATCCTAAAGATGCTACCAGAAAACTACTAAAGCCAATCAATGAAGTTGGAAAGTAGCAGGATACAAAATTAATGCACAGAAATCTCTTGCATTCCTATACACTAATGATGAAAAATCTGAAAGAGAAATTAAGGAAACACTCCCATTTACCACTGCAACAAAAAGAATAAAATACCTAGGAATAAAGCTACCTAAGGAGACAAAAGACCTGTATGCAGAAAACTATATGACACTGATGAAAGAAATCAAAGATGATACAAACAGATGGAGAGATATACCATGTTCTTGGATTGGAAGAATCAACATTGTGAAAATGACTCTACTACCCAAAGCAATCTACAGATTCAATGCAATCCCTATCAAAATACCAATGGCATTTTTCACAGAACTAGAACAAAAAATTTCACAATTTGTATGGAAACACAAAAAAAAACCCAAATAGCCAAAGCAATCTTCAAAAACAAAAACGGAGCTGGAGGAATCAGTCTCCCTGACTTTGGACTATATTACAAAGCTACACAAAAACAAAAATATAGATCAATGGAGCAGGATAGAAAGCCCAGAGATAAACCCACACACATATGGTCACCTTATCTTTGATAAAGGAGGCAAGAATATACAATGGAGAAAAGACAGGCTCCTCAATAAGTGGTGCTGGGAAAACTGGACAGCTACATGTAAAGGAATGAAATTAGGGCACTCCCTAACACCATATGCAAAAATAAACTCAAAATGGATTAAAGACCTAAATGTAAGGCCAGACACTATAAAACTCTTAGAGGAAAACACAGGCAGAACACTCTTTGACATAAATCACAGCAAGATCCTTTTTGACTCACCTCCTAGAGAAATGGAAATAAAAACAAAAATAAACAAATGGGACCTAATGAAACTTCAAAGCTTTTGCACAGCAAAGGAAACCATAAACAAGACAAAAGACAACCCTCCAAATTGGAGAAAATATTTGCAAACAAAGCAACTGACAAAATATTAATCTCCAAAATATATAAGCAGCTCATGCAACTCAATATCAAAAAAGCAAACAACCTAATCCCAAAATGGGCAGAAGACCTAAATAGACATTTCTCCAAAGAAGATATACAGATTGCCAACAAACACATGAAAGGATGCTCAACATCACTAATCATTAGAGAAATGCAAATCAAAGCTACAACGAGGTATCACCTCACACCAGTCAGAATCGCCATCATCAAAAAATCTACAAACAATAAATGCTGGAGAGGGTGTGGAGAAAAGGGAACCCTCTTGCACTGTTGGTGGGAATTTAAATTGATACAGCCACTATGGAGAACAGTATGGAGGTTCCTTAAAAAACTACAAATAGAACTACCATAGGACCCAGCAATCCCACTACTGGGCATACACCCTGAGAAAACCATAATTCAAAAAGAGTCATGTACTACAATGTTCATTGCAGCTCTATTTACAATGGCCAGGACAAGGAAGCAACCTAAGTGTCTGTCAACAGAGGAATGGATAAAGAAGATGTGGCACATACATACAGTGGAATATTACTCAGCCATAAAAAGAAATGAAATTGAGTTATTTGCAGGTAGGTGGATGGACCTGGTGACTGTCATACAGAGGGAAGTAAGAAAGAGAAAAACAAATACCGTATGCTAACACATATATATGGAATCTAAAATTTTAAAAAATGGTTCTGAAGAACCTAGGGGCAGGACAGGAATAAAGATGCAGACATAGAAAATGGATTTGAAGACATGGGGAGGGGGAAGGGTAAGCTGGGACGAAGTGAGAGAGTGGCATGGACATATATACACTACCAAATGTAAAACAGGTAACTAGTGGAAGCAACCACATAGCACAGGGAGATAAGCTCGGTGCTTTGTGACCACCTAGATGGGTGTGATAGGGAGGGTGGGAGGGAGACGCAAGAGGGAGGAGATATGGGGATATATATATATATACATATAGCTGATTCACTCTGTTATACAGCAGAAACTAACACACCACTGTAAAGCAATTATACTCCAATTAAGATGTTAAAAAATAAAAAAAATAATAAAAAAGTAAAAAGAAGGAAACCATGTCATTTGCTACAGCACTGATGAACCTACAAGACATTATATGCAAAGTGAAATAATCCGAGCAGAGAAAGAAATATTTCATGGCATCACTTATATATGAAATCTTAAAAAAAAAAAAAAAAAGCAAAAAACAAGTGGCTCTACTGTACAGCACAGGGAACAATATGCAATATCCTGTGATACACCATCATGGAAAAGAATATAAAAAAGAATGTACACATAAACATAACTGAGTCACTTTGCTGTACAGTAGATATTAACACAACACTGTAAATCAACTACAATTCAATTTTTTAAAAAACTGAACACATAGAAACAGAGAGTAGAAAAATGGTTGCCAGGAGCTGGGAGGTGGGGGAAATAGGTAGAGATTGGTTTTTAAAAGAGCACAAACTTTCACTTAAAGATAAATAAGGTCTGAGGATACAATGATAACTAGAGTTGATAACACTATCATATAATTAAAATTTGCTAGGAAAGTAGAACTTAAACTTTTTTAAAGTTTTTTTAAGTTATATGATCATCTCAATAAAAACAAAAACCTTTTGATACACTGTAACATCCATTCATAATTTTTTAAAATATAAAGAATTCTGGGAGGGAGGGAGACGCAAGAGGGAAGAGATATGGGAACATATGTATATGTATAACTGATTCACTTTGTTATAAAGCAGAAAATAACACACCATTGTAAAGCAATTATATCCCAATAAAGATGTTAAAATATACATATATATATATGTATATATGTATATA
>NW_006782421.1:1360506-1384436 GCF_000442215.2 Lipotes vexillifer
TATATATATATATATATATATATATATATATATATATATATATAAAGAATTCTTAGGAATGAAAGGGAATTTCCTTAATCTGATACAAGGTGCCTATCAAAAGCCTTCAACCAAAAATTACACATTTAAGTTAAAGTATTCCCTATACATAATGATGCCCACACTCACCACAATATTCAACATTTTACTGGAAATTCTAGCCAGTTCAGAAAGGTAAGGATGATGATAGAGAAAGCATAAAAATTGAAAAAGAAAGGTCATTTACTAATTATTTAATTGTCATTATCTGCACAACAAATCCAAGGTAACTTGCAAACCCTGAAAATAAATTCAGCAAAGTTGCTAGATGAAGGACTTCAGTATTAAAAAAATGTACTTTTGTTCAGCTAGATCCATTACTTAGATAAAAAGATAAAATACAAAATGGTAGCATGAACTATAAGGCACTAAAGAATCAATCTAACAAAAATATGTAAAACATATATGGAGAAAATTGTAAACATTTATTAAAAGACATTAAAATAGATAAATTAATGGAGAAAAATACTATTTATGGAAGACAGAAACCAATACAGTAAAAATTTTAATTCTACTTATATTAATCTATAAAAATAATGAAAATATATAAAAATCCCAACAAAATTTTAGTAAAACCTGATTCTAAAATTAAAATAGAAGATCAAATGGCTAAGAATAGTTTGTTTGGAGATAAAGAGGGAATGGGGGAGGAAAAAAGAATCTGGAAGAGGATATTCTCATTCTCTGAGAGCTCAAGATTTAATCTGTATTAAAAGTAATCAAAATGGCATAACAAATTCCACATATAAGTGAAATCATACAATAGTTGTCCTTCTCTGTATGACTTATTCCACTTAGCATAATCCCCTCCAAGTCCATCCATGCTGTCAACAAAGGCAAGATTTTGTTCTTCTTTATGGCTGAGTAATATTCCACTGTGTGTAGGTACCACACCTTCATCCATTCATCTGTCAATGGACACCTAGGTTGCTTCCATATCTTGGCTATTGTAAATAGTGCTGCTATGAACACTGAGGTGCACATATCTTTTCAAATTAGTGTTTTCACTTTCTTCCAATAAACACCCAGAAGTGGAATTGCTGGATCATATCATAGTTCCCTTTTTAATTTTTGAGGAACTTCCATGCTGTTTTCCATAGCGGATGCACCAATGTACATTCCCACCAACATTGCAGGAGGGCTCCCTTTTCTCCACATCCTCACCAACACTTGCTATTTCTTGTCTTTTTGATAATAGGCATCACAACAGGTGTAGCATGATATTTCATTGTGGTCTTCTAAAAAAAAAAAGCCAACCAACCAACCAACCAACAAACATAACAAAACAGAAACAGACTTCACAGATACAGAGAACAAGCTAGTAGTTGCCAGAGGAGAGGGGAGTAAGGGAATGGGTGAAGCAGGTGAGGGAGATTAAGAGGGACAAACTTCCAGTTACAAAATAAGTAAGGCATGGGAATGGAATGTACAGCTTAGGGAACACCGTCAATAATATTGCAATAACTTTGTGTGGTGACAGGTGGCACTAGACTTAATATGGTGATCATTTTGTAATGTATAAAAATATCAAATCATTATGTGTTACACCTGAAACTAATAACTATGTAAGTGAATTATACTTCAATAACATTTAATAAACTAAAATAGCAAAACAGTACACAGCTCTGCTGAAGGTGATCATAAGCTATTTTCATTTTATTTGTGCTCCTCTGTAATTTTACAATGCTCTACAGCAAGCATGTACTAGTTTTGTGATGCAAATAAAAGGAAAGAATAGATACTTTGAAAAGTTTTCTCATTGCACAATGTCAGCATCCTCACCCTCCAAGGGCCTTACATAGGTTCATTTTAACATTTTACCCTCTATTAGGATGGTAGAAAAAAGTCATTTCTCTTTTGGATTAGCCCAGAACTTAAGCGGCAGTGACATACAATAAACTTTTTAAATAACTCAACTATAAAATAATTTATCAATTTCTGGTTCCATTCAATCCTGTTTTGATATGATTAATCTAATTCTAGCTACATAAAATCTAAAATGATTTCACACAAGTCAAATATCTTCCTGCTACCCCAACCCTACACAGTACCAAGGTTTTTAGTGGTAGCATTAAAGGCAGATATGAAAATCTGATATATTTTAATTGAATAATGTGTTATAAATTGCATCTGTTCTTAATTTTAGTCACAATAGTAATAGAAAAAATACTGAAAATATACAAAGTTAATCAATTAGTCTTTAAATTTATATATTCTTGGCTAAAACCAACACCACGTCTTCTTTAATAAGTACCATAAGCTACAGGCTATTTTTATATTGTAGTGGAACCCATTTTTACTAACTCTTCCAAGAAAACTTTATAAAGTAAAAATGTGTTTTCTACACAGAATAAAATTTCTTTTCAAGGTGACCCTGTAAAGATGTTTTCATTCACTTCTTAGGCACAGAAATGTTTAGACTGAGAATTCAAGTTTGCAGGCTTCCTTTAGCTTCTTTCTAGGTGGCCCCTTGATTCCATTTTCTTCTCTTTTAAAGAATATATAACTATTAATTCCTTGAGATATTTTTCACCAACCTTACAAACAAAATGACCAAGCTACAGTTCCTCAATTTGGCAGTATATAAAACGAAATCTGGAATTATACTATTTAGCTGCACTTTAAAATCCCTACACAAGACTGATTTAGCCTAGCTCTCCCTTTCTACCAAAATTCAAAATTCAAGCCCCTGGGCAAACTGCAAGGTTATCTGCTTTTAATGCATCTTCATCCAAGTTTCTGCAGTAAGCAATGTTCCACTGAAAAAAAACCTAATCAGCATGTAGTCCACTCCCTCTTTGAATAATCACAAGATTGTTTAGTATTCCATTTAAATCTTCTTTTAAGATTAGTTTCTAGCAAATAAAAGTACAAAACACACTGTCATTATAACTTTGCAGTTTCACTATCTTTACTCTAAGGCATTCTTATTTGAAGATTAATCCCTGTTCCTACTAATATTATAAATGTTTATTTATAACAACAAACAAGCAACCAAAGATAAATGGAGATTTAAAAGAACCTTATACGAAAGCTTTTCCATCTGTGTTTAAAAATAAAACTTCTTTAAAAATATAATTGTAGGGGTAAATAATGTATTTTCCACTGTAATGGGAGATTATAAATACTATGTATATTGAGCAAGAAAAAACTGTGTTTTTTAAAAGGTATATCTCAGTTTGTTGGAAAAATAACACCCCAAAAGTATTTCATAAATTTCCTCATTTTAGACAAAACTGTAGATAAAGCCAGGCAAAAGAAGAGGTGCTGTGAATTTTTTTATAAATAAATAATTTTATAGAATGACTTTCAATAAACCAGATGGTGAACATTTGCTGAATATCACTATTATTGAGAGTTGGCTTCAAAACAGGTCAAATAAAAACATAATTCCAGAACATCATGAATCACTTTAGAAAACATCAGGCATTTTTTCTAACAATCCATGTGCAAGTAAAATTGTACTTGTAAATGCAATGGTATATGAAAATAAAATTACACATTTTCTAAAAAAGCTGGCTACCAATAACAGAAATCTTTATGGGAGGGACAAATATTTGTAAAAATAAAGAATATGGTAAAAAGAAGCCCTTAAGAAATATTCACATTCACTCCTGGCTCATAATGCTTGCTCAGTTAGCCTATGATCACCCATTCACCAACTAGCAGGTCCATGAATCAGACCACTTGTGTCTTAGATCCTCCTAAACAAATGAAGTGGATATAATGACTGTGTCCTCAGAATTAGAGGTTCAAAACTATACCAAAGTACAATAACAGTGAGGAAAGGCCTGCAATAACTCACCTTTGGTCCCAAACCAACCCTAACCCCCACCAAGTTCAGCTGTGGCTCTGTGATAATGCCAGGGCACAGGCCACAGGCGCATCCTCCCCAGACTGGTGCTGCACTTGGCACAGCATAAAAACTGGGTGGACGTATGTATACCTAATAATAAGAATGTTCACAGCAGCACTGTTTATTGACAAGAGCCGAGACACAGAAACAACCCAAGGGCCCACCAACAGATGGATGGATGAAGAAGATGTGGCCACGGAACATTACTCTGCCATTAAAAATAATGAAACTCTGCCATTTACAGCAACATGGATGGACCTAGAGAATATTATGCTTAGTGAAATCAGTCACAGAAAGACAAATGCTGTATGATATCACTTATGTGTGTACTCTTAAAAAAACACAAATGAATATATATATATATATATTCACATTATATATATATATATATATATATTTTTTTTTTTTAAAGAGGGAGGAGTATATAAAAAACTGTTAACAGTATATATATATATATATATATATAATATGCAAAACAGAAACAGACTTACAGGCATAGAAAGCAAACTGGTGGTTTTACCAAAGGGAAGAAGTAGTGGGGAGGGACAATTACGGGTATGGGATTAACAGACACAAGCTATTATGTATAAAATATAGAAGCAGGGCTGCCCTGGTGGTGCAGTGGTTAGAGTCCACCTGCCGATGCAGGGGACGCGGGTCCGTGCCCCGGTCCGGGAAGATCCCACACGCCGTGGAGCGGCTGGGCCCGTGAGCCATGGCCGCTGAGCCTGCGTGTCCGGAGCCTGTGCTCCGCAACGGGAGAGGCCACAGCGGTGAGAGGCCCGCGTACCGCAAAAATAATAATAATAATAATAACATAAAAAATATAGAAGCAACAAGGCTATATTGTATAGCACAGAAAATTATACCCTTTATCTTATAATAACTTATGACGGAGAACAATCTGCAAAAATACTGAATCACTGTGCTGTACAACTGAAAGTAATATAATATTGTAGATCATCTATACTTCGATTAAAAAAATAGAAGCTAAAAAAAATGAGAATGAATGAACTACAATGATGTTAACAATATCACTCTTGAACCTGAAAGAAACCCACTTCTCTGTCACCCCATCCAGAGCACTGAACCGAGAACTGAATGATGAGGGGCAGGATGAGGCTAGGAGGGTGGCAAACAGGACCCCTGGAGAGCACTGAAGGATGCAGATCGTACCAGCTAAGTCCTGGGCCCTATCAAGAAGCTTGCCATGGGCCGCTAGGCACACCCGACGCAACAGGCCCCCAACAGACAAAGGCCCACACCCAGCATTGGGTGCACCTCACCCACACACACCCCAGCCCAAGTCCATCTCCCCGTGTGTGCTCCCAAAGGGGCAGCCAGAGCAGCTTCAGCGGATGGCTAGTGAGAACACGTACAAAGCCAGCCCAAGTCTGAGAGTCGGGGGCAGAGCACAAACTTGAACCTTGGCACCACTGTTGTAAAGACAAAAGAGAAACTGTCAGCACTTGGCCTGATACATTGCAGGATCGAAAAAAGGCAAACAAACCTAAGAATTCTGCCACAAGAGGGAGAAAGAAGCAGGGAGCAGGTGCCCCAGAAGGGCTGAGAAAGCCTCAGAATACCAGCAGAGCTGAAGAGAGGTCCTTTTCTCTTCAAAGTCACCCTCGTAGGTGACTCCTACTTCAAATGTGAGGAGAACAACGCAAAACTTCAAAGAACGTGAAAACTCAAGGGAACGTGACACCACCAAAGGATTACAATCCTCTAGTAACTGACCCCAAGGACATGGATATCTGTGATTTACCCAATAAAGAATATAGAATAGCTATTTGAAGGAAATTCAATGAGATACAAGAAAGACACAGAAAAACAATTCAGTGAAATCAGGAAAACAATACACAAGCAAAACAAGTCTAGCAAATAGACAGAAATCATTTTAAAAAAAGATTCTGGGAGAGGGGGAAGATGGCGGAAGAGTAAAGACGCGGAGATCACCTTCCTCCCCACAGATACATCAGAAATACATCTACACGTGGAACAGCTCCTACAGAACACCTACTGAACGCTGGCAGAAGACCTCAGACCTCCCAAAAGGCAAGAAACTCCCCCCACGTACCTGGGTAGGGGAAAGGAAAGAATAAACAGAGACAAAAGGATAGGGACGGGACCTGCACCAGTGGGAGGGGGCTGTGAAGGAGGAAAGGTCTCCACACACTAGAAGCCCCTTTGTGGGCAGAGACCGCAGGTGGCTGAGCGAGGGAGCTTCGGGGCCGCGGAGGACAGCGCAGCCGCAGGGGTGCGGGGGGCAAAGCGGAGAGACTCCCGCACAGAGGATCGGCGCCGACCGGCGCTCACCAGCCCGAGAGGCCTGTCTGCTCCCCCGCCGGGGCGGGCGGGGCTGCGAGCTGAGGCTCGGGCTTCGGTCGGAGCGCAGGGAGAGGACTGGGGTTGGCGGCGTGAACACAGCCTGAAGGGGCACAGCCCGCAGGGGGTTGGTGCGCCACGGCCGGCCGGGAGGGAGTCCGGGGAAAAGTCTGGAGCTGCCGAAGAGGCAAGAGACTGTTTCTTCCCTCTTTGTTTCCCGGTGCGCGAGGGGAGGGGATTCAGAGCCGCTTAGAGGAGCCCCAGAGGCGGGCGCGAGCCGCGGCTGACAGCGCGGACCCCAGAGACGGGCGGGAGACGCTAAGGCTGCTGCTGCCGCCACCAAGAAGCCTGTGTGCGAGCACAGGTCACTGTCCCCACCCCTCTTCCGGGGAGCCTGCGCAGCCCGCCACTGCCAGGGTCCCGGGATCCAGGGACAACTTCCCCGAGAAGATGCACGGCGAGCCTCAGGCTGGTTCAACGTCACGCCGGCCTCTGCCGCCGCAGGCTTGCCCCGCACTCCGTGCCTCTCCCTCCCTCCCCCCGGCCTGAGTGAGCCAGAGCCCCCCAATCAGCGGCTCCTTTAACCCCATCCTGTCTGAGCAAAGAACAGACGCCCTCCGGTGACCTACACGCAGAGGTGGGGCCAAATCCAAAGCTGAATCCCGGGAGCTGTGCGAACAAAGAAGAGAAAGGGAAATCTCTCCCAGCAGCCTCAGGAGCAGCGGATTAAATCACAATCAACTTGATGTACCTGCATCTGGGGAATACACGAATAGACAACTAATCACCCCAAATTAAGGAGGTGGACATTGATAGCAAGATTTATTATTTTTTCCTTTTCCTCTTTTTGTGAGTGTGTATGTGTATGCTTCTGTGTGAGATTTTGTCTGTATAGCTTTGCGTTCACCATTTGTCCTAGGGTTCTATCCGACCGTTTTTGTTTTTGTTTTTACTTTGAAAAATTTCTTTTTCTTAATAATCATTTATTTAAATAACTTTATCTTTCTTTTATCCTTCCTTCCTTCCTTTTCTTTCTTTTTTCTCTTTCTTTCTTTCTTTCCTTTCTTTCTCTCTTTCTCTCTCTCTCTCTCTCTCTCTCTCTCTCTTCTCTCTTCTCTCTCTCTCTCTCTCTCTCTCTTTCTCTCTTTCTTTCTTTCTTTTTTTCTCCCTTTTATTCTGAGCCGTGTGGATGAAAGGCACTTGGTGCAGCAGCCAGGAGTCAGGGCTGTGCCTCTGAGGTGGGAGAGCCAACTTCAGGACACTGGTACACAAGAGACATCCCAGCTCCACATAATATCAAACGGTGAAAATCTCCCAGAGATCGCCATCTCAACACCAGCACCCAGCTTCACTCAACGACCAGCAAGCTACAGTGCTGGACACCCTATGCCAAACAACTAGCAAGACAGGAACACACCCTACCCATTAGCAGAAAGGCTGCCTAAAATCATAATAAGTCCACAGACACCCCAAAACACACCACCAGACATGGACCTGCCCACCAGAAAGACAAGATCCAGCCTCATCCACCAGAACAGAGGCACTAGTCCCCTCCACCAGGAAGCCTACACAACCCACTGAACCAACTTTAGCCACTGGGGACAGACACCAGAAACAATGGGAACAACGAACCTGCAGCCTACAAAAAGAAGACCCCAGACACAGTAAGATAAGCAAAATGAGAAGACAGAAAAACACACAGCAGATGAAGGAGCAAGGTAAAAACCCAGCAGACCAAACAAATGAAGGGGAAATAGGCAGTCTACCAGAAAAAGAATTCAGAATAATGATAGTAAAGATGATCCAAAATCTTGGAAATAGAATAGACAAAATGCAAGAAACATTTAACAAGGACCTAGAAGAACTAAAGACTAAAGATGAAACAGACAATGATGAACAACACAATAAATGAAATGAAAAATACTCTAGATGGGATCAATAGCAGAATAAATGAGGCAGAAGAACGGGTAAGTGACCTAGAAGATAAAATAGTGGAAATAACTACTGCAGAGCAGAATAAAGGAAAAATAATGAAAAGAACTGAGGACAGTCTCAGAGACCTCTGGAACAACATTAAAGGCACCAACATTCGAATTATAGGGGTTCCAGAAGAAGAAGAGAAAAAGAAAGGGACTGAGAAAATATTTGAAGAGATTATACTTGAAAACTTCCCTAATAAGGGAACGGAAATAGTTAATCAAGTCCAGGAAGCACAGAGAGTCCCATACAGGATAAATCCAAGGAGAAACACGCCAAGACACATATTAATCAAACTGTCAAAAATTAAATACAAAGGAAACATATTAAAAGCAGCAACAGAAAAACAACAAATAACACACAAGAGAATCCCCATAAGGTTAACAGCTGATCTTTCAGCAGAAACTCTGCAAGCCAGAAGGGACTGGCAGGACATATTTAAAGTGATGAACGAGAAAAACCTACAACCAAGATTACTCTACCCAGCAAGGATCTCATTCAGATTTGATGGAGAAATTAAAAGCTTTACAGACAAGCAAAAGCTGAGAGTTCGGCAACGCCAAACCAGCTTTACAACAAATGCTAAAGGAACTTCTCTAGGCAAGAAACACAAGAGAAGGAAAAGACCTACAACAACAAACCCAAAACAATTAACAAAATGGTAATAGGAACATACATATCGATAATTACCTTAAATGTAAATGGACTAAATGCTCCCACCAAAAGACAGAGACTGGCTGAATGGATACAAAAACAAGACCTGTATATATGCTGTTTACAAGAGACCCACTTCAGACCTAGAGACACATACAGACTGAAAGTAAGGGGATGGAAAAAGATATTCCATGCAAATGGAAACCAAAAGAAAGCTGGAGTAGCAATTCTCATATCAGACAAAATAGACTTTAAAATAAGGACTATTAGAAGAGACAAAGAAGGACACTACATAATGATCAAGGGATCGATCCAAGAAGAAGATATAACAATTGTAAATATTTATGCACCCAACATAGGAGCACCTCAATACATAAGGCAAAAACTAACAGCCATAAAAGGGGAAATCGACAGTAACACATTCATAGTAGGGGACTTAAAAACCACACTTTCAACAATGGACAGATCATCCAAAATGAAAATAGATAAGGAAACACAAGCTTTACATGATGCACAAACAAGATGGACTTAATTGATAGTTATAGGATATTCCATCCAGAAACAACAGAATACACATTTTACTCAAGTGCTCATGGAACATTCTCCAGGATAGATCATATCTTGGGTCACAAATCAAGCCTCGGTAAATTTAAGAATATTGAAATTGTATCAAGTATCTTTTCCAACCACGAAGCTATGAGACTAGATATCAATTACAGGAAAAGATCTGTAAAAAATACAAACACATGGAGGCTAAACAACACACTACTTAATAACGAAGTGATCACTGAAGAAATCAAAGAGGAAATCAAAAAATACCAAACAACAAATGAAAATGGAGACAAGACGACCCAAAAGCTATGGGATGCAGCAAAAGAAGTTCTAAGGGGCTTCCCTGGTGGCGCAGTGGTTGAGAGTCCGCCTGCCAATACAGGGGACACGGGTTCGTTTCCCAGTCCGGGAAGATCCCACATGCCGTGGAGCGGCTGGGCCCATGAGCCATGGTGGCTGAGCCTGCGCGTCTGGAGCCTGTGCTCCGCAATGGGAGAGGCCACAACAGTGAGAGGCCCGCGTATCGCAAAAAAAAAAAAAAAAAAAAAGAAGTTCTAAGAGGGAAGTTTATAGCAATACAATCCTACCTTAAGAAACAAGAAACATCTCAAATAAACAACCTAACCTTGCACCTAAAGCAATTAGAGAAAGAACCAAAAACCCCAAAGTTAGCAGAAGGAAAGAAATCATAAAGATCAGATCAAAAACAAATGAAAAAGAAATGAAGGAAACGATAGCAAAGATCAATAAAGCTGAAAGCTGGCTCTTTGAGAAGATAAACAAAATTGATAAACCATTAGGCAGACTCATCAAGAAGAAAAGGGAGAAGACTCAAATCAACAGAATCAGAAATGAAACAGGAGAAGTGACGACCGACACTGCAGAAATGCAAAGGATCGTGGGAGATTACTACGAGCCACTCTATGCCAATAAAATGGACAACCTGGAAGAAATGGACAAATTCCTAGAAATGCACAACCTGCCAACACTGAATCAGGAAGAAAGAGAAAATATGAACAGACCAATCACAAGCACTGAAATTGAAACTGTGATTAAAAATCTTCCGACAAACAAAAGCCCAGGACCTGATGGCTTCACAGGCGAATTCTATCAAACATTTAGAGAAGAGCTAACACTGATCCTTCTCAAACTCTTCCAAAATATAGCAGAGGGAGGAACACTCCCAAACTCATTCTACAAGGCCACCATCACCTTGATACCAAAACCAGACAAAGATGTCACAAAAAAAGAAAACTACAGACCAGTATCACTGATGAATAGATGCAAAAATCCTCAACAAAATACTAGCAGACAGAATCCAACAGCACATTAAAAGGATCATACACCATGATCAAGTGGGGTTTATTCCAGGAATGCAAGGATTCTTCAATATACACAAATCAATCAACGTGATACACCATATTAACAAATTGAAGGAGAAAAACCACACGATCATCTCAATAGATGCAGAAAAAGCTTTCGACAAAATTCAACACCCATTTTTGATAAAATCCCTGCAAAAAGTAGGCATAGAGGGATCTTTCCTCAACATAATAAAGGCCATATATGACAAACCCACAGCCAACATCGTCCTCAATGGTGAAAAACTGAAAGCATTTCCACTAAGATCAGGAACAAGACAAGGTTGCCCACTCTCACCACTCTTATTCAACATAGTTTTGGAAGTTTTAGCCACAGCAATCAGAGAAGAAAAATAAAAGGAATCCAAATCGGAAAAGAAAAAGTAAAGCTGTCACTGTTTGCAGATGACATGATACTATACATAGAGAATCCTAAAGATGCCACCAGAAAACTACTAAAGCTAATCAATGAATTTGGTAAAGTAGCAGGATACAAAATTAATGCACAGAAGTCTCTGGCATTCCTATACACTACTGATGAAAAATATGAAAGTGAAATCAAGAAAACACTCCCATTTACCATTGAAACAAAAAGAATAAAACACCTAGGAATAAAGCTACCTAAGGAGACAAAAGACCTGTATGCAGAAAATTATAAGACACTGATGAAAGAAATTAAAGATGATACAAGTAGATGGAGAGATATACCATGTTCTTGGATTGGAAGAATCAACATTGTGAAAATGACTCTACTACCCAAAGCAATCTACAGATTCAATGCAATCCCTATCAAACTACCACTAGCGTCTTTCACAGAACTAGAACAAAAAATTTCAAAATTTGTATGGAAACACAAAAGACCCCGAATAGCCAAAGCAATCTTGAGAACAAAAAACGGAGCTGGAGGAATCAGGCTCCCTGCCTTCAGACTATACTGCAAATCTACAGTAATCAAGACAGTATGGTACTGGCACAAAAACAGAAATATAGATCAATGGAGCAGGATAGAAAGCCCAGAGATAAACCCACACACATATGGTGACCTTATCTTTGATAAAGGAGGCAGGAATGTACAGTGGAGAAAGGACAGCCTTTTCAATAAGTGGAGCTGGAAAAACTGGACAGGTACATGTAAAAGTATGAGATTAGAACACTCCCTAACACCATACACAAAAATAAGCTCAAAATGGATTAAAGACCTAAATAATATTTAAGGCCAGAAACTATCAAACTCTTGGAGGGAAACATAGGCAGAACACTCTATGACATAAATCACAGCAAGATCCTTTTTGACCCACCTCCTAGAGAAATGGTAACAAAAACAAAAATAAACAAATGGGACCTAATGAAACTTCAAAGAGTGAAGTAAGTCAGAAAGAGGAAGACAAATACTAACACATATATATGGAATTTAAGGGGAAAAAATGTCATGAAGAACCTAGGCGTAAGACAGGAATAAAGACACAGACCTACTAGAGAATGGACTTGAGGATATGGGGGGGGGAAGGGTAAGCTGTGACAAAGCAAGAGAGTGGCATGGACATATATACACTACCAAACGTAAGACAGATAGCTAGTGGGAAGCAGCCGCACAGCACAGGGAGATCAGCTCGGTGCTTTGTGACCGCCTAGAGGGGTGGGATAGGGAGGGTTGGAGGGAGGGAGATGCAAGACGGAAGAGATATGGGAACATATGTATATGTATAACTGATTCACTTTGTTATAAAGCAGAAACTAACAGACCATTGTAAAGCAATTATACTCCAATAAACATGTAAAAAAAAATGTGGCACATATATACAATGGGATATTACTCAGCCATAAAAAGAAACGAAACTGAGTCATTTGTAGTGAGGTGGATGGACCTAGAGTCTGTCATACAGAGTGAAGTAAGTCAGAAAGAGGAAAACAAATACCATATGCTAACATACATATATGTAATCTAAGGGAAAAAAATGTCATGAAGAACCTAGGGGTAAGACGGGAATAAAGACACAGACCTACTAGAGAATGGACTTGAGGATATGGGGAGGTGGAAGGGTAAGATGTGACAAAGTGAGAGAGTGGCATGGACATATATACACTATCAAACGTAAAATAGCTAGTGGGAAGCAGCCGCATAGCACAGGGAGATCAGCTCGGTGCTTTGTGACCGACCACCTGGATGGGTGGGATAGGGAGGGTGGGAGGGAGGGAGACACAAGAGGGAAGGGATATGGGAACATATGTATATGTATAACTGATTCACTTTGTTATAAAGCAGAACCTAACAGACCATTGTAAAGCAATTATACTACAATGAAGATTTTTTTTAAAAAAAGATTCTGGAGTTTAAGGATACAGTGAATGAAATAAAAAATGCAATACAGAGCATCAACAGCAGAATAAATCAAGCAGAAGAATCTATGGGATAGAAGACAGGAACTTTGAAACTACCCAGTCAGAGGAGAGATGAACAAAGGAAAAAAGAGTGAGGAAAGCCTACATGGGCTATGAAATACCATCAGAAGAACTCATTTGTGTATGGACACCAAGGGGGGAAAACCGCGGGAGGCTGGTGGTGGTGGTGTGATGAATTGGGCGATTGGGATTGACATGTATACACTGATGTGTATAAAACTGATGACTAATAAGAACCTGCAGTATAAACAAACAAACAACAACAACAAAAAAAACCCAACACTAAACTTTCTTTGGGTTATTTGTATGGAAATATGTTAATATAAATGCTTCAGATATTACATGAAATTTCTAAAAACCTTGTATGTTCTGGTATAATGTTATAAGTCATAATTCTAGTTATTACTTTAAAATGTATATCTCAGAAATAACTAAATTTCCTTGTCAATTGCATTATTATGAACTTTCATCAAATCTTTAACCATGGTCATTTTTAAGTCTTTTGTCATTTACAGACAGTTCTGGGTGTACTCTGATGCTTTGCAAATATGCTCCTATAAAAGGGTTCCAGGGCTTCCCTGGTGGCGCAGTGGTTGAGAGTACGCCTGCTGATGCAGGGGACGTGGGTTCGTGCCCTGGTCCGGGAGGATCCCACATGCCATGGAGCAGCTGAGCCCGTGAGCCATGGCCACTGAGCCTGTGCGTCCAGATCCTGTGCTCCGCAACAGGAGGGGCCACAACAGTAAGAGGCCCACGTACCACAAAAATAAATAAATAAGTAAATAAATAAATAAAAGGGTTTCATCTTCAAGGAATTCATGGAAGACTCTGACAAGTACAGGTTTCTGGTAACTGACTATACTGCTGAACTGAACTAATAAGCATTTTCAGAACTCTAATGGAAAACTGATGAATTCATAAAAGTGCTAACAAAAGATGAAAAAAAATTAATTACATGGGACTGAGTGAACTGATGAGGATGATTATAATTTTTGTGACTTGCTGTTTGACTAAAAAAAAAAAATCGACAAGGACTCAGAGGCAAAAAGTATACAAATCAATTTTCACTACAAAGTAAAGGAGCTGTTACAGTGGAGGGTTACTGGACTGAATGTCAATATTATGACATACTGTGAGTGTGTTTCCTGTTTGGTAATTGCAATCGTTGCTGCTTTTGTTGTGGTCATCCATTTACAATGCTTGGTGTCAGTTTGTTTATCTCTTGTAAAAATAAAATACAGTGTGTGTGTGTGTGTGTGTGTGTGTGTGTGTGTGAAAAAAACAAAGAGAAGAAATCAATGACGTTGAAAACAGAAAATTAACAGAGAATGATCAATGAAACCAAAAGCTGATTCTCTGAAAATATCAATAAAGTTGACAAACCTCTGGCCAGACTGTCAGAGAGCAAAAAAGATACAAACTACAAATATTAGTAATGAAAGAAGAGACATCACTATAATCCCCAAAGACATTAAAAGGATAATAAGCAAATATTATCAACAATATTTGCCCATAAATTCTAAATTTTGGATGAAACAAATTACCCCCAAAGCACAAACTATCAAAAATCACTCTAGTTGGCATGGACTTATATATACCACCAAATGTAAAATAGATATCTAGTGGGAAGCAGCCGCATAGCACAGGGAGATCAGCTCGGTGCTTTGTGACCACCTAGAGGGGTGGGATAGGGAGGGTGGGAGGGAGACGCAAGAGGGAGGGGATATGGGGAGATATGTATATGTATAGCTGATTCACTTTGTTATAAAGCAGAAACAGACGATTATAAAGGAATTATATTCCAATAAAGATGTTAAAAAAAAAAAAAGAACCCATTTGTGAATTACTGGAGTTTCAGGAGAAGATTGGGAGAAGGGAGTAGAAAAAAGCATATTTAAAGAAGTAACAGCTGAATTACGGGAAAACGGTATGAAGGATCCTGGAAAAAATTTAAAAATAGAATCATATGATCCAGCAATTCTACTTCTAGAAATATGTGCAAATGAAACAAAAACCCTAACTCAAAAAGGTATCTGCATTCCCATGTTCACTGTAGTGTTAATTATATTTAATAATAATTAAGACATCTTTAAATTTGAATCATCTGAAATCATGAAACAGTATTTAAAAATTCAGTATTTATATTTCATGTTTCCTTTTACTCAACAATCTTAAGTTACTTCCACATGGAATAAAAATATAAAAGTGTGTGTAGCTCTTCCATCAGTATATACCTTGGAAATTACTTGTGAAAGTTGATTCTGACTCTGAATGAAATAAAGGTGCTGAGATGAGACAGTGCTTCCAGAGAGGCTGTCTTCCTGCAATTACTCTCTTCATCACTGACTTGCCACCTTCACAGGGTCCACTGTCTGTTACATGGACTATTACTGTAGCCTCATCTTCCTTATTTTCCTGCTTCCTGTTTCTTGTTACTCGAGCTGATGATATCCTCACTCCTGCCAGGATAATCTCCCTAAAGAACAGCTCAGGCACCTCGAAATTCTAGGCTACCTCGGGGTCAGGCAAGGCAGTCTCCTGCATGCAGTCCTCCAAAGCTACTCAGCCACGTACGGATGGGCCTTGGGCCGGAAGGCTTCCTTACTGAGATACAGAGCCCACAAAGCCTGTGCTGGGCTGATAACCTCGTGTGCGAATATCCTTCCCTTCAGCTCAAAGAATGCTCTTTTGTCTTGGCTTGAGTGTGTACACCACAGGGCACCTGTCCAACCCCACTGTTTTCTGTCCTCACAGGAAGGGGACGGAGTCTCTCTAGGGAGCACAGGAGGGGCAGGAAAACTGCCCTGTGTCTTGTGTCAGCGGACAGGAGAGACCCAGTGCCCCGGGGACGGATGCCCACCACAGAAGCTGATCTTCTCTGCCTCTTTCTCTGTAAGTGAAGCTTGTTCCGTTCAGTGCTTGACTGCAGTGTACTCTTGGTGACTCCAGTACTAAGATGCAGTTGGCAGAAATGTTTGGGCTTCTATTCCTGGTGCCTGGCATTGTGATGATCTTTGCTTTCCTCCAGAGAGTCATAATGAAAAGCTGGCCTCTGTGCACCAGTGTCGAATCGAATCTCAGAGACAGAGTTTGGGGTGAGGTAGAAAAGAATAGCTTTATTCCTTTGCAGGCAGAGGGGGCCACAGCGGGCTCGTGCCCTGAAGAACTGTGTGTCCCAGCCCAGGGGCAGTGGTGAGGAGTTTTATAGCAATGGTTCAAGGGCGGGGTTTCTGATAAGGGTCAGGGTGGGTGCAGGGCCTGCGCTCCTTTAATCTGGTCTCAGGTGGTCTCCTGATGAGCTTCAAGGTTATCAAACTGTGACCTTCTCTCTGGAACATCTTCCATTTGGTTGGGGTTTTAGTTATGCAGTAAAGATACTGTTGTGTGTATCCCTTGAGGGGGAACCAGGACCTGCCCCAAGGCTGCCCCACTGTTTCCTGACTGCTCCTTCCTTGTCTCTGCATCCCCTCCCTTCCCTGATAAGCAACTCTTCGAATCTGCCCTTTGGGACTAGGGGAGGTCATGGAGGCTGGAGTCTATTCCCTACAAGCAACAAACAGGGGACAGAAAGACGTCTGTGCCTAGGAGCCTCACAGGGTCCTGTGAGGTTTCAATAGTTGGAGTCCTCCCCAGGAATCAGTAACCAGTGCACAGTGCTTTACTCTCTTGGGATTGGTAACCAGTGCACAGTAACCTGCTCTGACATTAGGAATCAACATACGTGTGCTAAAATCAGATTCAAGTTTACAAAAACAGACTGATAAATGTGGAAAACGAATCTATGAATTTCCATAGTAAGCACATTCCATAAAGCACATTTAAAATGTAATATAACTTACCTTTCATGGAAAATACCTTGTATTTTCATTTAAAATATCCTAATTGTACACTTACTAGAAAGCTGTATTTTGTAGTCTGTATTCTATTGACCTCCTAATACCCTCCCCTAAAATGCTGTGGCAGGGTGTCCTTCCATTCTAGGTGAGAAAAATTCTCACCTGTTAAAAAAAAAAAAGACGGAATATCAACCTTATCACCTATCCATTTATTGTAAGAAATACATAAAAGGTTTTTCTGGTCAAAACCCCAAAATAATTAGAGTTCAGGTATTTCCATAAACTGTCTGAGTTCACAGTCTGCCCCACCCGGTGCTCAGTGATTTGAGACAAGCTGAAACTCCTCAAGACTCTGAGGGGCTGCTGGGCTCAGTTATTGTAGAATATGTCAAAGGTAGAGGAATTTTTTAAACCCCCATATGCTCACCAACTAGAGGTAACCAACATCAATGTTTGTCATTCTTCCTTCGGAAATCTTTACTGGTTTCTTTTGTCTTTACTACTGTTTTAAGATACAAAAGTAACATACAATATTCTTATTGGAGAAGATTCAAACTATACAGAAATATAGAGAGGAAAACATGGACATCACCCCAACACTTTGCCATGTATGCATTTCCAGGCCCCTTGCAGCACATTTACAAACACACACGTGCGTGTGCACGCACGCACAGAATCTGTTTTCAAATTCATCCTTGTATCAAAGTTGAAACATCAGTCAACTTGGAAGCAACGTATCAGGGCGACATTAGCTCAGGTCTCCACAAAATGCCAAACCACATCTTAATATTATGATTTCAGCTTTCACTGAGGGTCAGAATGAGAAGTGGCCATTTAGCATTTTCTGCAAAATAACTATTGAAGATCCTGTCCCTTATTACTTATCCCCTTTGGTCAGAAAAACATCAATCATGATAATTTCCTTCTAAAATTTGGTGCCATGAGGGATCTTTTTGGGATGATGGAAATGTTCTAAAATTGAACTATGGTGATCATTGCACAACTCTAAATTTACTAAAAATCAGTGAGCTGCATGCTTAAACTGAGTAAATTCTATGGGGTGATAATTAAATCTCAATAAAGCTGTTAAAAAAAAAAAACTTTTCCAGGAAAAGATTACTTCTTCTGACGAACTTGTTTGTATCCTTTATAAGGTAATGAGAAATAAAATAATAAGTGCTAATATACATATACAACAAACACTGTTCAAAGTGCTTTGTATTAAACATTCTAAGCCTCCTAACAATCTTAGGAGGAAGATATTATTATTATCCTCATGTTACAGTTGTAAATACTAATGACACAGATTGAGCACCATGCCCAAGGTCACACAGCTATTGATCTGAGCTGGAATTTGGACCCGTGATAAGTGGATCCAGAGTCCATGCTCTTAACGTACACTAAACTCAAATGTGTCCCAAAACCACCTGAAAGAGTTCAGGTCAAGGGAAATTTAGAATTTAAACACAGAAATAATTTTATTTCTGGTACAATAATATCCACCCTTCTTTACATGTTTATGATAGATTTTAATTTCAATTATATGTTAACATTTGCTTATACTGTAAACCATTTCGGTCTGTTTTAGAAATAAAGAGAGAGATTTTATGTTGTTTCCTGTAATAAGTTCACTGTATCTATGTATTATAAGTACAGGAACTATTTACTTGCTGAAATAAACTCTAATAAAAATTACTGTTATTGACATAGAGAATGCACTTGAGGACACAGGGAGGGGGAAGGGTAAGCTGGGACGAAGTGAGAGAGTGGCATGGACATATATACACTACCGAATGTAAAACAGATAGCTAGTGGGAAGCAGCCGCATAGCACAGGGAGATCAGCTCGGTGCTCTGTGACCACCTAGAGGGGTGGGATAGGGAGGGTGCGAGGGAGACGCAAGAGGGAGGAGATATGGGGATATATGTACACATATGGCTGAGTCCGTGTGTGATACAGCAGAAACTAACACACCACTGTAAAGCAATTATACTCCAATAAAGATGTTGGAAAAAAAAAATAGTGACAACATTAAAGCTGGTAAGGATGCAGAGCAGCAGGGTCACTCATACATTACCAATGGGAAAACACAACGGCACAGCAACCAAAAAACAGTTTGGCAGTTTCTTGTAAAACTAAACATGCAGTTTCTATACAATTCAGCAATTCCGCTCCTGGGCATTTATCCCAGAGGAATGAAAACACATGTTCACATGTACACAATCTTCATAGCAGCTTTATTCACAATAGAAAATACTAAAAACATCCAATATTCTTCAGTGGTTTACTGGTAAAAACTAAACAAAACAGAAACAAAACATACAAACAAAAAACTGCTGTATCCATACAATTGCTTATTAGGCAATAAAAAGATGTAAACAACTGATACACACAATGACTTCCATGAATCTCAGGAGAACTATGCTGAATGATAAAAGTCAAACCCAAGGGGTTACATACTGTGTGATTCCCTATATATGATTCTTTTGCATAACATTTTTTTTTAATTGAAGAAAATAGAGATTGAGAACAAATTACAATTAGTCAGTGAATCTCAAGACAGGAAGGTCAAGATGGGGAGAGGGTAGGAAGGATACGGTTATGTTTATAAAAGGGCAATACAAGGGATCTTCGTTGTGACAGAACTGTGATGTTGCATATACCAGTAAACGACTCTGATAAAATTGCATAGAACCAAGCACACACACACACGTGCACACACGTGCAAGCACAGAGATGAGTACATGTAAAACCAAGGAAATCTGAACAAGATGGGTTAATTATGTCAATGTCACTTTCCTAGTCATGATAGTGTACTACAGATTTTCAAGTTGTTACCAATGGGGAAACTGGATAAAGTGTACACAAGATCTCTTTGTATTATTTCTTACAATTGCATGTTAACCTAAAATTATTTCAAAATAAAAAGTTTAAGAAAAATGAAAAACAACATTACTGTTATTTACTTTTCCTGTATTCACCCATTATTTTAATGATATGATCCTGGAAGCATTTAAAACTCACAGTGCTATTTGGAATCAGAACTATAAAAAATCAGTAGCATTCTAAAAAATTCTGGATAGAAATTCCATGATGAAAATAAGACTTTGTATTTAAATCCCTAAGATTTTTTTTTCCCCAAAAGGAAAAGTTGAGTAGCTTTCAAGACATTCTATTAGGTCAGCCTCTGGAAGAAAAAACACTGATTTTTCATTCTGCATACAGGAACAGAGAAAAAAATTACTCAGAGGAGGAACATGGTGCACTTTGAACATCTGAGTCGATGGTAACCAGCTGAGGGAGAGCCAGGTGAGCAGTAAGATGATGAGGAGGCCCTTAGGCGACTGAGCTTTAAAAAGGATGTTATGGACACAGAAGGTTAAGCAGACTGCTTCTGGACTTCCTATAAATTACTATCGTAACTCCTGAAACAGTGACTGGAACACTTCATTTTTTGTTTTCCACATTACAAAATGTCTATTTTTTGTTTGTTTGTTTTTGCCGTACGCGGGCCTCTCACTGCTGAGGCCCCTCCCGTTGCAGAGCACAGGCTCTGCACGCGCAGGCTCATAGGCCATGGCTCACGGGCCCAGCCGCTCCGCAGCACGTGGGATCTTCCCGCAGACTCCCAACCACTGCGCCACCAGGGAAGCCCCAAAATGTCTACTTTTACAAACAATGCAGCAATCCCAACAATGTGTTGTTCAATAGGAGGCAAAATACTTATTTTACACTAAAGTAAATAAAATAAAATCAAGAATATCTCATGTTACCAAGTGAAGCAGGGAAAACGCACCGACCGTCACCCAGGGTCTCGGTGGAAGTGCCCTGCGCTCTGTGGGGACCAACACCCAGTGTCCTGCACTGATACACTGACACGGTGGGGTACTCAACAGGAAAGCTGTGCAGCCACGTACTGTGGCCACAGCAGAGGCCTTGCCTGCTTTCTTAGGCACTTTATACTCAGTACCAACAAAGTTCCTAGAACAAAATAGATGTTGGGAGGAATTAATAAATGAGTTTGATTAAAATGACATATTAAGGCATTAAATGGCTACAGAAGTATACACAAGTGATACCTGCAAGAGTTTTACATTCTTCATTCAAAAGTAAACAGTATGACCAAAAGTACAGAGAGTTTAAAAGCCACATCCAAACTGTATGAAACTTCAAACCCAGAATATACAACTCCCTATGTATTTTAAGCTTCACAACACATACTCTAATAGACAGTCAAAATACACACAATATAAAAGAACCAATTTGTGATAGTTAAGTAACACAAATTCCTTGCAAACTGTCTGTTTCAAAAACAGGATCTAGCTGTACAGTGGCACGGAGGCAGACCTGAACAAAGGGAGGCATATCATGTTGTGTGTGGAAAGAGTCAACATTAAAAGATGTCAGTTCTTCCTTTGTTGAACTACATCTGTTCAGCAACATTAACAAAAAGACTAATGGGTTTTTTTTTTTAACTAGACAAGCTAATTATAAATCTCCAATGGAAAAATGTAAACAAGAAAAAAAGGAAGATTCTGAAAAAGCACAGGGTAACAGGATAAGAAGTCTGACTAGACACTAAACATTACCTTTAAACAGTGGAAATCAACAGAGTATGGGACTGGCACAAGCATTTTCAGATCTCTCAAACAGAACCAAAAGTCTAGACTCAATTCCAATGATAAAGGTTCTGTAGCAGAACTCTGATGAGAGAAAGGCTAGATCATTAAATTAATGATGTTGAAATGACTGGGTAACCATTTGACAAAAAGCAAAAACAACAGGATCCATATCTCACAACCTACACTGGATATATTCCAAATGGGTCACAGATTTAAATGCTAAAATCAAACCATATATGTACTAGGAGAAAAATGGAAACATTTTCATCATGTGTTCATCAATAAAGAATTAGTGAAATGAAGTACATCAAATACATAAAACAGAATGGGGAAGCTCTTTCTGTCCTTACATGAAATAACCTCCAAGATATGTTAAGTGAAAAAAATCAGGATATAGGTAGCACATAAGGGGAAGAGATAGTGGGGAAAGAGGATCGATGCTTCCATATGAAAGGATACACAGGGAATTGGTAACACTGCTCCTTCCCAAGAGGAAAAATGTATAGCGAGAGGGCTCCTAGGGAAGGGGACTTTTCCCTGTATGCTCATTTTTTTCCTATCTTTCATATTTCAAACCATGGAACTCTATTACCTAGCTTTAAAAAGTTATTTTTAAAAACTGTAAGGGTACAATAAGCCACTGTTTCACTTTTCCTTATATTTATTGACAGCAAAGTCTAAATGAGAGCAAACTTAACAGACATTTCTAAATATTTATATAATCAAATATCTCATAGATCTACATTTTGTGTATTATATAAATTGGCAAAAAGTCAGCTAAACATATGTTTCAGGGTTATAAAGTAATTGTGACAAAAATTCAAGATAATGATTTAAGAGGGGACTCATGAAATATCCAGTTCTCATGAGACACCTCCTATTACCAAAAATGCATGCTTGTTTGTTTTAGTAACATCAAAGCGTCTGGCCTGAGAGGTTAGGGCCCAGATTTAAATTTGCCTCATCTCTCTGTATTTTTTTAAATCCAGTAAAAGTTTTATTTGTGGTGGATACATTCAGACACAGTCAGGTGTACATGTATATGTTAGCAACTACAAAAGAAAGAATATGTTTTAGTTAAACAAGGGCTTGCTTCCTGTAGGGTCATTCATAATCATATCATCTAAAGACTGATTTTGTAACATGTTCTAGTGAAATTACCACTACTCACTTTCAGGACTAACTGAAAAACAGAAAGCTTGTATATATTAGTGTCAGAGTAGAAATATTTATGATGTTTACAACTGACAATACAAAAAAGTTAAAATGGATCGGAATAAATGTTTCAAGACAGTTTTGTATTTTACTGCCAGAGAGGAGTTTGAAAAAGGTATCAGTCAAAAAGATGAGGCTTCCCTGGTGGTGCAGTGCTTAAGGATCCACCTGCCAATGCAGAGGACACGGGTTTGAGCTCTGATCCGGGAAGATCCCACATGCCGCAGAGCAACTAAGCCCATGTGCCACAACTACTGAGCCTGCGCTCTACAGCCCACGAGCCACAACTACTGAAGACCATGAGCCACAATTACTGAAGCCCACGTGCCACAACTACTGAAGTCCACGTGCCTAGAGCCCGTGCTCCACAACAAGAGAAGCCACAGCAATGAGAAGCCCGTGCACCACAACGAAGAGTAGCCCCCACTCGCCACAGCTAGAGAAAGCCCGCGCACAGCAACGAAGACCCAACGCAGCCAAAAATAAATAAAATAAAAATAAATAAATTTTTTATAAAATGATGACTTTGGAATGTCTCATTGAATGCTTTAAAATAGTCAATTTATACAATATCTCAGAACAATGCTTTATTAGTTTTATAGCACCAAAAACTTAGAAATCAAATTTGGTAAACATATAAATATCAAAAAAGGGATAAACCAAATCTATACTATCTACATCTGTTGTTCATAGCTTTTAACTCCTCCAAAAAAATAACAAACTTTTTCAGTGTTAGTCCTTCAAAGAGTTACACCAAGTTATTTTATTACCTATGGTAATTTTCCATTCAGTACTACGTTCCTCATTTACTTTAATTACCTATCTTTGAAAAATGAACACATAAAATTCATATCATTGGGCTTCCCTGGTGGCGCAGCGGTTGGGAGCCCGCCTGCCAATGCAGGGGACACGGGTTCGTGCCCCGGTCCGGGAAGATCCCATGTGCCGCGGAGCGGCTGGGCCCGTGAGCCATGGCCGCTGAGCCTGTGCGTCCGCAGCCTGTGCTCCGCAACGGGAGAGGCCACAGCAGTGAGAGGCCCGCATACCGCCA
>NW_006782421.1:1384494-1389926 GCF_000442215.2 Lipotes vexillifer
GGGAGGGCACAGAAGTGTAGGGGCCGGCACCCACAAAAAAAAAAAAAAAAAAAAAAAAAAAAAATTCATACCATTTACAGTTATAGTTTCAGATAATTTTCAGTAACTGGAGGTTATTAAAATATTTTCTGCAACAAAAATAAAATAGGAAGCGAAAAACTGTTTAGGATATGTGTGGAATAAAAACTGTAAGTAGTAGGACAGTAAGATGAATTAAACTGTTCTTTTTTTTCTGAAAAACAGTAACAAGTAGGCAAATTAGCTTTAGGAGTTACTTTTACAGTGAGTGCTAACTTCAAATCAGTGTCCCTCTTAAATACCAACAGGGTCTGAAGTATCAACTTGAGCTCTAAACCAAAGATTGAGTTGGATCCACTTATCATGTATTTATGTGTACGTTAATTCACATGTTAATTCCAGCTCTCTGACATCCTCCACTATACATTCAACAACCCTACTGAGTGAAAGAATGAATGAATAAATGAATGAATGCCACCACATTCTAAAAGTGAGATTTTTTTCACCTTTGTGTATATTTTTATTACAGAAAAAAAATGCTAATAATCATGGCAAATTTCCACATCATATACCTGTCTTTTAGAAAAATGGAATTGTCTCTGGACCAACTGGGTCTAACACTATTCTTAGATTGAAAAGCAGTAGCAGTTGCCCCAGAATATTTTCCTCTGGGAAAACAGCCAGGTTGTAACTGTTTACTTTGAAGTTCAGACCACACAATAACTTTTGCTGCTATTTTCAGACCAGATTGCTCCTGCTATACCAGGTGCTATACTGTTAAGGTCATACCAACATTTAGTGTAAATGAAGACATCATCTACACAAGGAATGGAAGAAACAGATCCACAGGGGAATGTTCTTAACAATCTAAACTAGCTTTTTTTTAACTCCAAGTGAAATTTGGTATTTTGGTTCATAGATGATGTTGCATATAGCAACTACAGAGGCTTCAGGGTTTTTTCACCATCCACTGGTGAACATTAAAAGACCATGCTGTTTTACACATCGACTCCCAATTCTCCAATTGCAAACAGTCTTTCTTATTCCAATTGCACTTATGTCAGTCAACAGCTTGATAGCTAACACTCCAGGGACTTCAAATGCCTACCCTGGACTATAAAATTGTTAAGAACAGGATTATGTCTTGAGCTATATTTCTAAACCTTCGATTTCCTTTCGTATGATAATACAGTATATAGACATTGTAGGTACTAGACAAATATTTGTTGATTTCCTGTTATCTGAAGGAATTACCTCTTCCTTTATGGATATAAAATATACATCAACAAGCTAATGGAAAAAGTATAAAGAAATTACAAAAAAAAAGAGACAAGATAGAACAAAAAAGAAACGAAAGTGTGGTAAGTTGAATATATGAAGAAAGTTGTGAATCAACATTTTAAGGAGGAAAAAAAAAAAATGAACTAATGAGGGATAAAGGGAGGGCATCCCATCCATGAAGCAAGAATGCCCTAGTTGTGTCACTATGCAAGTTGGGGTGTAAAATACAGTCATCTGGCTTAATGCTTAATGGACACTACAGCTCTCCTCTAAGTTCACCTAATTCATATGTGGTGATGTGAACAAATGAGCACCAATCCTGGTATAGATAAGAAACTGATATCCTGTGATGTCACAGCACATGGATTATTTTAAGATGCTCTATTCAGCAACCCATTCAGGACATTTTACTAACAAGCAGAGCGAAGGAGAGGAAACAGTTATGCAATCTTCCCAGGAAGAATGTGATACTCGGTTTCTTTGATCCTAGATATTCATTTTGGCCTTTCTCTAAATTTTCCTCTTTGGAGGTTTGGAAAAGCATAAAAAATGGAATTTGCTGATTCACTGGGAGTTAGCTAGATGTACTGTGCCCAAGTAAGCTTCCCTTCCTAAATCACTTTCTTGGGGCAGGTACCCTATTGACCTCTATCCTGTGAAAGTTCTCATCACTCCGGACTGTAACTGCCAAAGTGCATGAATATCTTCCCAACTGGACTATAATACAGGTCCTCCAGGAAGGAATTAGACATTGCCTGAAACATGGTGAGAACGCAACAGTTATTGAATAAATCAATGTTCTCCAGCTAAAAACTGCAGGATAATACCTAGTGATAAGTAGGGCCTAATCGACTTAGTAAATGAATGGAAAAGACAAATAAAATATAACATTTTAATGTGTATGTTTATGTACCATAAGACAAAACCTTTGCTAAACAATGCCTGTATAGTAGTCCAGTTTTAAATATAACAACTGCAACATTTCATTACCCAAATTCCTCCCAAAAAAGCTACAGAGGAATTCCTAAACGTCCTACACCTAAATCTTATTGTTGTTATTGTTGTTTTTAAATCTGTTTTCATTTAAGAGGAAGAAAGCATCTGAAACCACTAAGTTGTCTTTCTTACCTTCCTATCGTTTAAAGACAGCTGAACTGATAGTTTTCCTTTACTGGCTAGTAATAAAATTCTGAAAATAGAGATTGATGATAGAAAACCGACTCAAGCTAAACCACAGCACGGTTGTGATAAAAATATTATAATGTTTGAGTTTTAGTTACTTAATTTGGCTCACAGTTTGGAATAAGAGTATTTCTTTTAATTAACTATATTACAATGTTACTCACTTCAAAGCCTCCTCAAATTTATGGATTTTCCTTTGAGCATCTTCTTTTTCTTTATCAAGTTCAGTCTGCAAGTCATGAACCTGCCGTGACAAAGATGTAAAATTTACTAAAAGGCAAGTCAAGTTTACTCATAGAGAAATACAATGAAACAGTAATCTTAAATCTATTTTTAATATAAAATTAGATTTAGATTTTTCAAGATAGAGGCTTGGTTAACCATAATCATTTACCATAGAATTATCTTAATAGTATTCTTCCAGTAATAATTTTTTGGTCAAAGTTAATCATTGTTTAAATGTACCTGCACGTGGATTCCCTGTAAAATAAACTGATATGTAAGAAATTCAAAAAGGGAGGAATCACTTTTGAATTTTTTTAACATTACATATTAACCAAAGGAAAGTAATCCGACAATACAATGCAATAAATAATGTGTCTATATTCCCCAAAAACATACAGGTTATGATGAAACCGTCTTCCACTTCTGGGAATGATCTATACATCTACTGAGTTTGGGGGGAAGTCCCCCCACCCTGAGAATCTCTTTACTAAATGTGGCATCCTCTGAACAGGTGGGATGGCAGCAAGAATAATGAGGGTCAAATGAATATTTCTCTTCACAGAAAGCTCTTCGTATGCAAATGCAGATAAGCATACCTAACATGGACCCATTACACGGATCTAAAAATAGGAAAAGGAAACTGCTACAGCTGGAGGGAAGGGGAGAGTAAAACAGCAGCTATGGTCCCACAGAGGAGACAACTGAGGGTGCAGAGCCTCGCTGGAAGGTAAGGGAGCTCAAGTCACTTAGCGGGTGGGGGTCCCGGGCACAACCTGCTGGCAATCCAGGTGAGGCGGACAGTGTGCCTGGTGGGCACAGGAGATGGGAGAGGAGTGAGAGGAATGAAGTCAACAAAACACACACACACAGAGACCCCCCCACACACACACAGTCACAAACCTTTTCAAACACTGAATCAGTGCTCCTCAAAGATATCTGTATTTAGTTAGCTATTTATTGGTTTGGACAGAGAACTGTTTAGCTCAAAAATTCTATGTTCTTTGGCCTTTTCCTGTGACAATTCTCTTACATTTTTTTCCTTTGGTATTTTAGTAAAGTAAATAATAAATAAAATAAACTGCCTGTAAAGTGAAAGAGCGAGGACAGAGGGGAGCTTTTCCGGGACGATATGGATTTGATCAAAAAGCGCCTACTGGCTGCTGTGATGGCGATCACCAAGGTGTAGACTATCTCCACCTCCACGTCAGCCTTTCCTTTCCTTATACCTGTTTCTCCTTCCTGGGCGTCATGTCTTAGGGGATATTCTACTGATGGATTTCCTGATGTTTTCCTCGGAAGAAACCCCCTTCTCTGAGCCGCCTGTGTCGCGGTGTTCTCCCCTTGCTCCACAATATTCCTCCCACAGACCCCGTTTTGGCTTCTTCCTCTTACTCATTCTTAAACAGAGTATTATCTGTTCAGATGTGGTGCTTGACAAAAAAAAAAAATTACGGGGGGCATAACACTGCTCCTGTCCCACGTCCCCTAGTGAGGTCTCCTCAGAGCTGCAGTGAAAATCCAGTTCCCAGGAAATCCCCAGGAGGGTTTGGGGAGGTTTTCCCTCACCCCACAGACTAGGTCTCGGGTTCTGCAAAACCACACGTTATGTGGAAACCTCACAGGAGCCGCGATCAGAGTCACTGGCAAGTCAACAGCACCTGACACACTGGCCTCCAGCTGGCTGCACTAGCAGGGCTTCCCCTCGATTTCCTGCTCAGTTTTCTTCTGGGACTCAGGACTCTCTACACACTAGCATAACTGAGATTTACCCCCTTTGGTGAAGATGTCAAAAACTGAACCAACTTTGAGAAAAATCTATTAAGGTTACACGGTGATTATGATCGCAAGCTCTGGAGCCAGACTGCACAGGTTCCGCCCCTTCACAAGCTATTCGACACTGTGCCTCAGTCGCCTCTTTGGAAAATGAGGACGGAAATCAGGACGAGCATGCTTTTCAAAAACTGTGATGAGTTAATAAGTGACTCCAGGTAAAGCTCTTAGAACAATATTGGGAACATGATAAGTGCTCAGCAGTGTTCATTATCATCACCTCCTCAGACTGAATACTCTATACACACACATTTTCTTGAAAATTAAAGGTCATTTTGAACACCCAAAACCACAATACAGCATGCCACATAATGGAATTACCTGTGGACTATTTGCCCTTTCAGAAAACGGCCCCTGAATTGCTAAAAATTTTGAGTTCTTGTGAGCACTTTTTACCACTCACGATTCAATCTTAACCTTGGTCAAGTTCTAGCTGCCACTTCCTGATTGCCTTCTGCTACCCAAGCACCTTGATCTAATTTATCGCTTCTGAACTATTAGGACCAAGCAGCAATGAGACTATCTGGGTGGGAGAATGAGAGCCTTCCCTCTGAGTGAAACATGGATGCGTCAACGCACAGGCTTCTGAGCTGGTGGCTCCTCAAAGCTAAAAGCTGTTCCTCATTTATTTTTATATCCTCGGCACTCAGCACAACACTTGGCCCGCACTAGAATAGTCAATAAATGCTGTTCTGGGTTTGTTTTTTGCTTATTTGTTCTTAATTGAATATATCTGTATTGGATGCTAAAGGGACCCTTGGGGTTATACTTTTAGTTTTTACCTATATTCCAGAGAGCTGGGGGTGACAGCAATAATGCTACTGCCAACCTTTGCTTCTGAATGTACTAATGGCAGTGGGAAATAAGCCTTAAATTGACTTGTTTTCAATCCTTTC
>NW_006782421.1:1390554-1393748 GCF_000442215.2 Lipotes vexillifer
TTTCCCTACTATATAGTTAGCATCAAAAATGAATTTTAATAATTTAAATAATGAAAACACAAACCAGATAGACAAAGATACAGCATGTATTCTCCAACATGGGCGTCTGCTGTAAATGAGTGAGTCAGGTAGCCAGAAGCACATTTATTGAGCATTTAGTAAATGTAGATTTCATTCCCTTGCACCCTAAGAAGTTAAGTTATCAAGAAAGGTGTGCTTGTATAAAGAAGAAAGAGGTTTGCTATGTGCAAGGAAACAGATGGCGGCAGACACCACAGCATAAAGAAGAGCGTGGAACTGCGGCTGGCTCGTGCACAGACCAGCCGACGGCCCCACCGCGGCTCGCAACCACACTGCCCACTCTGCTTCTCACCATGACAAATACGGTGCATTGCGCGCCATGAACTCTATAAATCATTTCACTGCGCAATTTCATTTTTTAAAGCTTCACTCAAGACACCTGTCCTCTTAAAGAAAATTAGGCCGGTAGTAGTTGGAAAACACTATGCAATACACATAGAACTGTGTAAATTAAAAATTATTTAACCTAATTAGAAGAATTATATATAAACACTAAAGACTGGAATAACTATTCCTAATAATTTTGAACTCCATCAGACTTTAGATCTCAACTGTGACACAGTTACATCAGAATTATTATAAGTAGCTATTTCAATTCCAGCACATTTTAGGATATGCATGCTTAACATCTGTCTCATGAACTTCTTTCGGTAAACAGCACCATCTTTTTTAACTCTCTGGTGCCTGTGTGGAAAACAGGCAACAGGTTATTTGTAGGAGGCAGGTGTTTCCTTGATAGTAAAATCATTTAGCCTAACCGTTTCCTGATTTAACAGATTAGGACACTTCATCAAACAAATTTAGTTTTACTACCTATTATTTGTTTGATGTTCGAAGATCTGAAGAGCAGGCAATAGCCACCAGAGATCAATAAAGACCATTAGATAATGTGTGTGCGCTCAAATCAGGGACAGCATCTGATGCTGTTTCTCTTACCCCAAAGACAAGTTAGACTCTGATGCCACTTTCTTGTTGGCATGAGGAAATAATGTCATTCAGATGGCACTTCCTCCTCCTGAACAGATATTCAGAACTTAGTTTTACACCAAAAGTTACTGAATGAGCACACCTGTAACACTGTCTAAGACAAAAACAAAAGCGCTATCCATCCCACTTGGCTATCCGGTTACACAGCCTGGTGCTCGGTAAGATTTATGTCAGCTCTCTGAGCAGTCAAAGAGGATATTCCCTGAGGGGGGTACAGGACATCAAATCTTCAAGGGCTGAGATCACAGCAGGTTTAACAAAGAAAGAAGAACAGATGTCAATTTAAAAGGGGGAGATTATGGAATTAATTGTAAAACAAAAAGTGGCACGCTGAGCGCCATTTTCTTCCAATACAAATAACGTTAGAACGTATGCAATATGTACAACTACACTTATTTTTCTTTACAGATGGCTGCTATTTTAAACACATCTTATTTACACTGAAAACAATTAACACTCTTTAACTAGTTACGTTATTTAAAAGCGAGACCACTCGATAGCTCACGGAAAGGGAAAAGCTGTAGTTATGACACCTAATTAAAAGGATTTAGGTCTGCTCCCTGAAGTGAAACAGAATAGGATGGGAGACAGTGGCTGGCTAGGGATGAACTGAGCTTTAACATTCTGTTTCTTGTGTGTGTCCATCAGGGAGAGGGACTGGTGCAGAAACCTGAGTTTACTCAGTGGCCGAACAGCCAAGAAAAGACCATGGTAGGACAGACTGCCTCTCCAGCCCCAACTCTGTACGTCACAGCCCACAGGAGGACTCAACTTTGGGGTAGGAAGACGATCTTGTATATTAGTCAGTGTGCACCTTCCTCCTGGTACCAAACCCTCTGGGGCTCACAGGTAAGCAGATACCATCACTCAGGAGGAGGGCTGACCACGGAGTGTGACAGAGCAGGAGGCCAGGAAGGTGGCCCTCATGGATGGGGAGCCAGACATCCGCCCAAAGAAAGAACGAAGGGCTAACAGGTATACCCAGAGGATGTGCATGCCTCAGGCAGTGGGGAGCAAGGCTTATGACAGTGCATGGTCTGCTCGGGGTGAGTCAGATTGTTAAGCAGCTGCATGGCTCAACAGTAGAAACCGAAAACATTCTTTATTTCAGTGAAAGCAGTATTTCTCCCTCCTGTTCAGATGTCATTTTGCAGGCATGAAATACATTCAGTATCTTGCATTGAGCTGTATTAAAACTGCAGGGGAAAGAAACTTTAACAATAAGAAAATTAATTATAATTTTAAGGAGCACATATGTAGGTCAATGCACATCAGAAGAAATACTCACTTTTCCAAAGGACAGAAACCTTCTTCCCAGACATTAAGCTGCTGCAGAGCAGCGTCTACGGCTACTTCACCCTCAGCCCCTCCCCTGCATCCAGTGCCTGGTGTGATACCTCACCCCGTGACAGCATTTGTGAATGCATTTGTGAACGCATGTCTGCTGTGACGACATGCATAGATAAGATGTGGTATTACAACATCTTTTAAGAATTTTGTACTATAAAACCTGTCTAGTTTTAATTTGTATGTATTTTAATTAGTTGAAGGGGTAACTTTTTTCTCATTTTCCATTATGTGGGTATTTTACAAGAGGATGAATTTGGTGGATGTTAGAACTGTAAACAATTACAAAAGCAGCAACAAAATCTTTGCTATTTCAATTATAGTTATACAGCAAACAACAAATTCAAAACTCAAGTTTGAAAGTCACAGACATATAGAATTCTATACTTTATCACCAAAGGTGTCAATCAGTGTGGCAGTGACCCCAGTTGTTACTGGTAACAAGGACACCAGCATGCACCAGTAGAAACGGTCACTACAGTCACTGCTCTAAATCACGAGAGACAACGACTAATCCATTTCTTACTAATCGACCGTAGCAGACAATGCTTTCACTGTTCCATATTCTTTGGTTAATTTCTTAGAGTTCTTATTACACATATGACACAACAGAAAAAAATAACACCCAACAGTCACATCACATTCTTACTGGTAGAAAGAAAATATAATTTCAAAAGGTTATTATGAAAGGTGAACATAATAATCCTCTTCACTCAAACGTAACAGAGAAGTGGGGTTTTAAAATGTTTTTTTTTTTTTTTTTTTTTTTTTGTAACGGC
>NW_006782421.1:1393758-1403513 GCF_000442215.2 Lipotes vexillifer
TACGCGGGCCTCTCACTGCTGTGGCCTCTCCCGCCGCGGAGCACAGGCTCCGGACGCACAGGCCCAGCGGCCACGGCCCACGGGCCCAGCCGCTCCGCGGCACGCAGGATCCTCCCGGACCGGGGCACGAACCCGCGTCCCCTGCATCAGCAGGCAGACTCCCAACCACTGCGCCACCAGGGAAGCCCAGAAGTGGTGTTTTAATGTTGATATAATTAAAAGTCAAGCTGAAGAAGCTGTGTATAAACATGAAAAAGAAGAAAAATGTGATTACTGGCTATAACTGAAATGAACTCAGAAATAAGGGCTGGAATGCACGGCTGTATAAAAATCAACCCTCATTCTTGACTGCCTCATGTGCTATTTCAAATGTCATAGCTTCCCATGAAACATATTACCTTTTTCTCATAGGTGCGTTTTAAGTGACATTTCTCCATTTGAAACTTATTTTCTTGATCCTGTGAATAATAAATATTTATCTTTATTATACTTAAAATTGCTTCTAGGGTCAACAAAATTGGTAATCTAATGAAACAAATCAATCTCTTTGATGACAAACCTTATTTAAGTTTTGCATATTATTAAGAGAGCCCTACCTGTCCAGTTTTCTAAACTACAACTAGAAACATGCACAGCTTTATGTTGGAGGTCATAAAACCTTAGTTATCTGAAGATGTTACCACTCTCAAAAGTACATACTTTACAGTGAAAGAGAAACTTTCTGACCCTTAGAATTAGGAGATCACTTAAAAATGACCAAATGAATCAACATGAAAATAATAAGTTTGAAGTTATATCATATGGAAGTGCTTGGTATTTTCTGACCATGAGAGAAAAGGCAAGATCTAAAAGGTGTGAAAGAGGGAGTTCCCTGGTGGTCCAATGGTTGGGACACCATACTTCCACCGCAGGGGGCGTGGGTTCAATCGCTGGTCGAGGAACTAGGATCCCACATGCCGAGCGGTGCAGCCAAAACAATAAATGAATTAATTACAGGTGTGAAAGAAAAAGAGAGAAATTATAAAGAATGGCAGATAATAATTTAAAGAGAGGAAATAATTCTAAAATAATAATATATTTAAATAAGGTTTATTCTTCTAACTAATCTCAAAAAAAGTAGATTGTTCCAATTAAAATTATTGTTCTTTTTACTCTATATCCCATTAGCATCTACTTTTGTTAAAGTAAATAAGATGAAAAATGATACAGTGCAATAAAAGAATGAGAAATGGCTACCTGCATTTCTGAGTTTCTTTCATCGACTCTCATTTATATGTATACACCAAGAAAAGGAAAGGTGAGTTTTAGCCTTTATTCTGTGTAAAACTACAGGACTCACCTTTAACTGTTGCTTTCTTTGAAGTTCTGATTCCTGTAACTGCTGTTTTAATTGACAGATGTTCTGTTCTAATTCTTTAATCATACCAGATGCCTAAAAAGATTTTAAGAAAATAATAAAAAAATGAAACTTTGATTTTTCTACCATCCTACAAACTTCTGGTTTAATAAATTTAACTTTTTCCCCCCTGACGCTTCAGTTAGAATTAAAATTATCTATAAATCTGAATTTTTTTTAAATTTTAAGTTAAAAAATCTTTTAAAGTAAAAAGATAAATTAAGTACTGCATGGCATTTAAAGTTATGAAAATATAATACTGATGTAAAAAGAATAGGTATACAGTAAACTTTTTAAATTTTAATTTTAAAACCAAATCCACTGGAATATTTAATTCATGAAATATCAAGTAATTGACTATTTTAGTATTGAGGCTATAGGATTTTCTTTGCAGAAAGTTTCAATTATCTGACACGAAAGTGTTTGAGTGCCCCTGAGGGTGTCTGTGGGCTCATATAAGTGTATGTGATGGCAGGAAAACTAAAGCATAACCAAGATTTCAAAATCATAATAATAACATATAGAGTTACTCCAAAATATGTATTATTAACACAACTGAACATTTCTTCTCGGATTTTTATGTTTCCTCCTTTAAAAACTTTGGTAATTAAAAGGGTTACTTTATAGCAGATTTTAGTTTATTAAATATTTGTGTTATGCTATATCTTAGACACTTAGCATTAAATTAAGCAAAGGAGAGACTAATTTAAAGGCCAGATAGTAGTTAGCTTCTACTGCCTTTGGCTATACGCTGAGTAAAGGAAATAAGTACTTTGTATGGCTACATCTACCAGCATCTAATAATACCTTAGAAGTTGAAAGAGCATGTTCCTTTTTCAGAAGGTTTATATCAGCATCATATCTGGTTTGTAACAGTTTCATGTTTTGCTCATAATCATTTACAAGATGATCCTTCTCTTTATGCAATGTGTTGCACCTAAAAGCAATCAGAGAATAAAACATTTCCAATATATTTATAATCAATCTCTAAAATGGAATTTTTTAGTCAACCAAATCCAAATGCATTATCTTTCAATATATCAAATAAGTATCCACATTTTCATCAACTGTTTTTAAACAGTATGATTCTTATATTAAATGGTACTTTAAAAAATTTAACAAATGGCAGCATTTAGATTGGAAACCTCCCAAGTTAAATGCACAAGTGTGATTAATTTCAGCAGAAAATTTAATAGAGTTAATATCAGTACTTTATAGCCACACCTGAGAGATATCTGACTTCAGACAATACCTTGCCTTTACTTCTTGTAATTCATTACATGTTATCTGGTAACATCTCTCAAGTTCCAATTTTTCTTGAATTAATTTCTGCTTCTGTAAATTACTGTTCTCTGCTTCTCCAGTCAGCTGCTGGACACGGGACTCCAGTTCTTTGATCATCCGGTTCTAAAATAATGGGTCATTGTTAAGAAAGCCTCTAACTTTATAACAATTCTGTATCATTAAATAGCCTGAAGAAAAAAATACAACGTATGAGAGATAAGAATATGAAAAAACAAATGTATCATAAACCATACTAATAAAAACTAAACCAACCTCTAAATTAACCAAGTCTTTTTTTAAAAAAAAGGAGTGCTTTCTACCATAAAAGTAAGGCTAATGTGTTTATATGCTTTTAGCCATTCATTCATTCACTGAACGAATATTTACTGAACCCGGCACTATTCTCATCTAGGGACATAGCAGTAAATAGAAGAGGTGAAGTCCTTAGCCTCCAGAAGGTTATATTCTTATGAAACTTAATAAATCTGTATTTGTTAGGTGAGTACTCAGCAGTTATTTGCTCTTCATTTGAAGTTTTAGAGAGTTTTTAAATTATAAAAGCAATGTAATAATAAGTTTAAAAAAGAAATTCCTAACCCAAATATTTTAATAAAGAGGTTATAAGTGACACATATAGTATCACATAAGTGTACAGGAATATTTTACTACATAGCTGCAGTGTTTGTGCACAATTTTTCATTCAGTTTTTTATTTACTTACCATTTTATCAAAAGCACTTCATTTTTCCACAGTCTTCAAAATTATCACATAATTAAATCATTTCCTTCTTATTTGATAATTACGTTGCTATGAATTTTTTATCTTTATGGAACTAGATAAAGGTGTTTATAACTAGGTACTTTATCTAAAATTAGGGTAAGCAAGCATTAGCTAAAAGGATAATCAATTTTCATTTTAATGATTACACTTCTAGTAATTAGAAAAGGTTAGGATGACGTTCCAGATAGTATCCTTTTATACTCATTCTAAGATGAACATTTAAAATAAAGTTTAAGTATTAAATAATATTACAGCCCCAACATCCTGTATTCATTTCATTCCTTTTCTTTAATGTTTATTTTCTTATTAGTCATCCATTTTATACACATTAGTGTATACATATCAATCCCAATCTCCCAATTCATCACCCCACCCCCCCCCGCCCCTGTGTCCATACATTTGTTCTCTACATCTGTGTCTCTATTTCTGCCCTGCAAACTGCTTCATCTGTACCATTTTTCTAGGTTCCACATACATGCGTTAATATATGATATTTGTTTTTCTCTTTCTGACTTACTTCACTCTGTATGACAGTCTCTAGATCCATCCACGTCTCTACAAATGACCCAATTGTGTTCCTTTTTATGGCTGAGTAATATTCCATTGTGTATTTGTACCACATCTTCTTCATCCATTCGTCTGTCGATGGGCGTTTAGGTTGCTTCCATGACCTGGCTATTGTAAATAGAGCTGCAGTGAACATTGGGGTGCATGTGTCTCTTTGAATTATGGCTTTCTCAGGGTATATGCCCAGTAGTGGGATTGCTGGGTCATATGGTAATTCTATTTTTAGTTCTTTAGGGAACCTCCATAGTGTTCTCCATAGTGGCTGTATCAATTTACATTCCCACCAACAGTGCAAGAGGGTTCCCTTTTCTCCACACCCTCTCAAGCATTCATTGTTTGTAGATTTTCTGATGATGCCCACTCTAACTGGTGTGAGGTGATATCACATTGTAGTTTTGATTTGCATTTCTCTAATAATTAGTGATGTTGAGCATGTTTTCATGTGCTTCTTGGCCATCTGTATGTCTTCTTTGGAGAAATGTCTATTTAGGTCTTCTGCCCATTTTTGGATTGGGTTGTTTGTTTTTTTAATATTGAGCTGCATGAGCTGTTTATATATTTTGGAGATTAATCCTTTGTCCGATGATTTGTTTGCAAATATTCTCTCCCATTCAGAGGGTTGTCTTTTCATCTTGTTTATGGTTTCCTTTGCTGTGCAAAAGCTTTTAAGTTTCATTAGGTCCCATTTGTTTATTTTTGTTTTTATTTCCATTACCCTAGGAGGTGGATCATAAAAGATCTTGCTGTGATTTATGTCAAAGAGTGTTCTTCCTATGTTTTCCTCTAAGAGTTTGATAGTGTCCGGTCTTACATTTAGGTCTTGAATCCATTTTGAGTTTACTTTTGTGTATGGTGTTAGGGAGTGTTCTTATTTCATTCTTTTGCATGTAGCTGTCCAGTTTTCCCAGCACCACTTATTGAAGAGACTGTCTTTTCTCCACTAAATAATATTAGAGCCCCAGCACCCTGTATTCATTTCATTCTTTCTTCACTACAATATGAATTAGGTATATAATTTAAATTTTGGTGCCATAACTTCCAAATCTGAGCAATGGAAATAATTACATCTAATGTAAAAATATGGTATGTAGATTAACTTTTAAAAGTATGTACAGTTTCTAGCTCAAAGCCTGACACATTCAGATGCTCAGATTTCTTCTCTATACACCCGATTCACTTTGCCTCTTTGTTAGTGATGCCTCTGCTTTAGGAGCTTCTTTCAGAAGATAGTTTCAATTTTTCAATATATATCCTAAACTCTCCCTGTTTCCTAAATGTTAATTTACTGGAAGAAATAAAGAAAAGAATATTTCTTTTGTCTTCCAGTTTTAAATGCTGGAAAAAAGGTGATTTGTTTTCCTTCCCTTGGAAATTACCAAAGAGAGACAAGATATACTAGAAACATAAGTGAACCTCCACCTTAATAAACCCCAGGAGAGGAATTTATCTTTCCGACTATGAAGAAGTAGCTTGCAACATGCCATGTTCCCACCGAGAACAACTGAAAACCCAAAAAGATACCAAAGAAATCCATTTGAAGGCACTGGAGAATTCCAAGGCAGCTAGGACTTAGGGGGCCAGAGGAAGAAACACCAGAGAGGTGAGTCCACATTGTGTAAGCTGCTTTTACCTTTGAGGCATTTTCCAATCTTCAAGGATGAGAATGGGGCAAGGAAAGCAGAGCAGAGCAGAGGGTGGCCAAGCAGCCAGAGCTGAGGAACCAAAATCCCTGAGAGAAAGGAGCTCCACACAAGCAGCTTCTCCTCAAGGCATTTGGCAAATTCTTAACATCTGTAGGGCAGGAAGCCAAGAAACCAAGATAAAATACTCTGAAAAGCAGACTAGAGTTTTCAGCAGTGTCACTGTACTCAGGAGTAAGAAATCATAGATTATTCAAGGAGGGCCCTTAGTAACATCACAGGCTTTCATTTGGGACCTGTGTTAATGGTTACAATTAGGACTGGAAATGAATCAGCAGAAGACCAAAGATTACAAAGACTTCAACCCAGCCTTGAGTCAGCTCAGTCCATGAATGGATCAAGGTGAGTTATCTCCATACCAGCTGCATCTCAATGTTTAGAGCCTCTCTGGAGAAAGAAAACATCATCCAGAGCATTTATTATTTTTCATACACAATGCCTGGCATTCAATCAGAGAATACCAGGATTCCAAGAAATAGAATCTAGAGGAAAAAAATAGAAATAGACATGCATATGGTCCAGATATCGAAATTAGAAAACCTATGAGGAATTTCTTATCCTAACTCAAAATATATGAGGATGGCCAGCAAAATTAAACGATCAAATAGAAATGCAGGAATACTCCAGGAGAGAATGACATATGGCTGGAGATCTTAGAAAATATCATCAGAACAGTTATCCAAACTAAGCGGCATGCAAATAATCGCTTCCTTGGTTCAGTGATAACATATGCACAGGTTGTGGCTGGAAACTCTGAACCCAACCTGGCATGAAAAAGAAGAAAGAAAGGCTGGGCTGAATGAAAAATCATACAAGCCATATTTTCTGGAAACAATCTATGGCTAGGGCAATTAAGGGAAAGAAATGACATTATGAGAAGCATTACTGCAGCTATTGAGCAATAAATGCTCAAAGAATTCTCTCACATACATCCCTGCATAGTAAGAAATTCATGCTATGATGGAACATGGCCCTGGTCCTATATACCCAGAAACTGTCTTCAAATAACTGGCCAAGGAAGAAATCTGTATATTGAAAGATGAGTAATAATCAAAAATGGGCCAGGATTCTATCTATATAAATATATGGTAAGGAAATGAGAGGAAAGGCAGAAAAAACAAAAGACAAATTAAGAATATTCACTAAATAAAATCACTTACGTGTGACAGATTAAAATCAATGCCAAATGTATCACAAGGAACATCTTTTACAATATGGAAAAAAATCACATATCCATAAAAACTTAGTAAACCTCACCTCTATAAAAAAATAAGTCAGAGAAAAACTGTAAGATCTCAGGTAGTTATATTGAGAGACAGGAAGTAATGAAACATGAACACACAGATCTTAGGAAAAGGAAAACTAAAATGAAAATAGCTCCAAAAAAAAGAATGGTTAGAGGGGAGATACAGTTTAAAAAAAAAAAAAAAAATGAAGGAAAAGCTTGTGGAAAGCAAGCAAACAAGAATGGACAAAAATTAAACACAAGAGCAAACAACAGATGTAGAAAAGAGAAAAATTATAGTTCAAATTTACATCATTGGTGTACCTAAAGAAAATAAAAAACATACTATAAGAAAACTATACAAAGGGCACACCATAAAACTGACACAGATGAAAAATACCACAGTTACGGTAAAGTTACTGAACTTTAAGGAAACGATCTTTTCAGAACATTAATCAAATATCACTCTCCTGCTCAAAACCATCCAATGACTTCCCTTCTACTCAGAGAAAGAAGGGATTATTATGGCTTCTCTGTTCTCATCTCCTACCACTCTCCTTTCTCTTTTATTAACCTTCATTTTTCTTTTTAGTACTTGTCAAAAACTTATATATTTATTTGTTTTTGTATTGTTGTTGTTTATCTTCACAAGTAAAATGTAAGCTAAAGACACTGCTTTGTTCACTATAAATCTCTTGTTTCTAGAACAGTGCTTGGCTTGTAGTAAGCACTCAATACGAATTTGTAGACTATCAATATTTTTTTAATTAAAATAGGATAATTGTTAAATTTTCAATATCTCCATCCTACACATCTGTTCTTCATAGAATACACCAAAAAGGTTTTTTTGTGTGTTATAAAAGGTAAAGATAGGAACACAAGAAATTCGAAATAGGGATAAAGATATTCCCCCTATATTCAAATTATTTTTGAAAATGCGTTTTTTCTTTTTCTTAATGCAAAAAGAAACACGTGATCCTTACGAAATATTAGAAATTGTTCGAGAAACCAAGGCAAAGAATATTGAATTGATACAAATAAGTAATTCTCCAGAATTTGCTAAGGAAAAAGGGTTTCTATTAGCCAGAAAAGCAGTCAGCCATCTTTCTACAATATGAATATTGAATACAGTGGACATGAGTGAAAAGAATAAAAGTACTAGTTATATGAGAAAGAAAAAAACAGGTGAGAGGAAAACATACCCAACAAATCAGAGAAGGAAGTCCAGGATGTTGAAGCAATATTTTGATCTCAGTTGTCTGTATATCATTGTACAGAGTAACAGTGATGAAAATACATATTTTATATATATATATATAAAATATATATGATAAAATAGAAATTAAAAAAGTAAAATAAAATACACATTGTACATATACCTATACAATCTGCCCCTCTAATAGGCAGTGGCAATGCAACTGGGTATCACACGATTACCTTCTGACTCTTGCATTCCAAACTGCCCTGAACAACTCTAACCTTTGCCTTACTTTGCTCTTTACACCCATACCAGCAGTATAATGGTGAGTAATGATCAAATCATCTCATTCAATAATATGTATATGTAGTCTTTTTCCCATTTGAATAAATTAAACTGTCCATCCTGAATTTTATGATGGAAGACTTTTCTAACTCAACAAGATTATGCTTCACTTTTTATTACAACAACTCCTACTCTAGCACCATACAAGTATGAAGAGTGCACTCCCAATTACTTCATCAATAACAGAAATAAAGAGAGTAACTCTCACCCAGGTATGCAAAGCTCTTTCAACATTTGAAAATCAACTAATGTAATCCATCTCATCAATGGCTAAAGAAGAAAAATCACATGATCATATCAATAGATGTAGAAAAAGCATTTCACAAAATCCAACACTGACTCATGATTAAAAAAAAAAAAAAACCTCTCAGTAAAATGGGAAAAAAGGGAAATTTCCTCAATTTGAGGAAAAAATCTCTACAAAAAACCTACAGATAATGGTTAGAGGCTAGAAGCTTTCCAACTAAGATCAGGAAAAAGAAAAGGATGCTCTCTCTCTCACAACTCCTTTTCAGCATGATACTTGAAATCCTAACTAATGCAATATATAAAAAAGGAAATACTGATCGGGAAGAAAGACATAAAACTGTCTTTGTTCACAAAAAGATGATCATCTGCGTAGAAAATCTAAAAGTATACATCAAAAAACTCTTGAAAATAATAAGACATTAAGAAATAATAAGACACTAGAGAATATTGTCCTTAGTAAAGTAAGTCAGAGAGAGACAAATATTACATGATATCAGTCATACGTGGAATCTAAAAAATAATACAAATGAAGAGAGAATCTATATACAAAACAGAAACAGACTCACAGACATAAAAAACAAACTTATGGCTACCAAAGGGGAAAGATGGGGAAGGGAAAAAAAAAAGAAAACGTTGGAAATAATAAGACACTATAGCTAGGTTACTATAGTAGGATACAAGGTTAATATACAAAAGTCAATCACTTTTCCTAGTAATAAACAAGGGGAATTTGACATTAAAAACACAATACTATTTACATTAGCACCCCAAAACATGAAATACATACAAATATAACAAAATATGTATAAGATCTACATGAGGTAAACTATAAACCTCTGATGAAAGAATGAGAAAAATCAAAGAACTAAATAAATGGAAAGATAGTCCACGTTCATGGATAGGAAGATTCAATAATGCCAATGTCAGTTATTCCCAAATTGATCTACAGATTTAATGCAATACCAATCAAAATCCCAGCAAGTTATTTTATGGATATGGACAAACCGCTCT
>NW_006782421.1:1403523-1410850 GCF_000442215.2 Lipotes vexillifer
ATATGGAGAGACAAAAGACACAAAATAGCCAATACAAAATTGAAAGAGAAGAACAAAGTTGGAGGACTGACACTGCCTACTTCAAGACTTACTATAATGCTACAGTAATCAAAACACTATGGCACTGTCAAAAGAAAAGACAAATAGATCAGTGGAACAGAATAGAGAGGCCAGAAAGAGACCCCCATAAATACAGTCTGCTGATCTTTGACAAAGGAGCAAAGGCAATACAATGGAGCAAAGATAGTCTTTTCAACAAATGGTGCTAGAATAGATGGACAACCACGTGCAAAAAAAAAGAATCTAGACACATCTTACAAACTATCTCAAAACAGATCACAGACCTAAATGCAAAACTACAGAAATCGTAGAAGATACCATATGAAAAGCCTTAGATTATCTGAAGTTTGGCAACAATGACTTTTTAGACACAACGCCCATGGCACAATGCATGAAAAAAATAATTGATAAACCGGACTTCATAAAAGTTAAAATTTTCTATTCCATAAAAGATAATATATATTAAGAGGATTAGAACATGGGCTTCCCTGGTGGCGCAGTGGTTGAGAGTCCACCTGCCAGTGCAGGGGACAGGGGTTCGTGCCCTGGTCCAGGAAGATGCCACATGCCGCCGAGCGGCTGGGCCCGTGAGCCATGGCCGCTGAGCCTGCGCATCCGGAGCCTGTGCTCTGCAACGGGAAAGGCCACAGCAGTGAGAGGCCCGCATACCGCAAAAAAAAAAAAAAAAAAAAAAAAAAAAAAGAGGGTTAGAACGTAAGCCACAGACTGAGAAAAATATTTGCAAAAGACACATCTGATGAAGGACTGTTATCCAAAATATACAAAGAACTGAAAATTTAACAATAATAAAATAGAAAACTAATTAAAAAATGGGTCAAAGACTTAGACACCTCACCAGAGAAGATATACAGATGACAAATAAGCATATGAAAGGATGTCATATCACATGTCATCATATATCATCATGGATATGCAAATTAAAACAATGAAATACCACTACACACCCATTAGAATGGCCAAAATCCAGAACACTGACAACAAATGCTGACAAGTATGTGGAACAACAGGGACTCTCATTCATTATTGGCAGGGATGCAAAGTAATACAGCCATCTTGGAAGGCAGTTTGGCAGTTTCTTATAAAACATACTCTTACTATACAATCCAGGAATCATGCTCTTTGGTATTTACCCAAATGAGTTAAAAACTTGTGTCCATACAAAAATATGCACACAGATGTTTTGTCTTGTTTTAATTAATTTATTTGGCTGCACTGGGTCTTAGTTGGGGCACACAGGATCTTCATTGCCTCATGCGGGATCTTTAGCTGAACGTGGAATCTTTTTTTAGTTGCAGCATGTGGGATCTAGTTCCCTGACCAGGGATCGAACCAGGGCCCCCTGCATTGGGAGCACAGAGTCTTAACCACTGGACCACCGGGGAAGTCCCTGCACACAGATGTTTATAGCAGCTCTGTATTCATAACTGCCAAAACTTGGAAGCAACTAAGATGCCCTTCAGTAGGTGAGTGGATAAACTGGTACATCCAGAGGATGGAACATTGTTCAGCACTAAAAAGAAATGAGCAGGCTTCCCTGGTGACACAGTGGTTGAGAGTCCGCCTGCCGATGCAGGGGACACGGGTTCGTGCCCCGGTCTGGGAAGATCCCACATGCCACGGAGCGGCTAGGCCCGTGAGCCATGGCCGCTGAGCCTGTGCGTCCGGAACCTGTGCTCCGCAACGGGAAAGGCCACAACAGTGAGAGGCCCGCGTATCGCAAAAAAAAAAAAAAAAAAAAAAAAATGTGGCCCTACTGGGCAGTCAAGTATTGTATGAACTGAAAATGTGGCTTCTGCACTAAGTTCTATATTTATTGAACAGATACTTGTATAATACTGGTACAAACTTTCTGAAGCAAAATGTATGATGACAGTTATTCACCTTATTATTTATTTACTATTTTATATTTATTTTTAAAAGCATTTTCTTAACACATTGTGTCTTAGACAAAATAAAGTAAGCATAAAGTAAATGAAAGAAATTTAAAACTTATAATGGGACTTCCCTGGTGGCATAGTGGTTACGAATCCGCCTGCCAATGCAAGGGACACGGATTCGAGCCCTGGTCTGGGAAGATCCCACATGCTGCGGAGCAACTAAGTCTGTGAGCCACAACTACTGAGCCTGCGCTCTAGAGCCCACGAGCCACAACTCCTGAAGCCCGGGCGCCTAAAGCCTGTGCCCTGCAACGAGAAGCCACCGCAACAAGAAGCCCATGCACCGCCACAAAGAGCAGCCCCTGCTCACCACAAGTAGAGAAAGCCCACGCGCAGCAACGAAGACCCAACGCAGCCAAAAATAAATAAATAACTTAAAAAAAAAAAACAACTTACAATGTCAGGGGAAACCCACAGACATATATGAAATACCTAAATAACATATGTCCAAAATAATCTTTAAAAAATGAATACAAAGAACTGAGGAGACACAAAATAGTGAAGGCCTCAAAATGGGGCAAAAAGTTATTCAGATAAAAAGATGCTGATGTAGGGCTTCCCTGGTGGCACAGTGGTTGAGAGTCCACCTGCCGATGCAGGGAACACGGGTTCGTGCCCCGGTCCGGGAAGATCCCACATGCCACAGAGTGGCTGGGCCCGTGAGCCATGGCCGCTGAGCCTGCGCGTCCAGAGCCTGTGCTCCGCAACGGGAGAGGCCACAACAGTGAGAGGCCCGCGTACCACCCCCCCAAAAAAAACGATGCTGATGTAGAATCATAAAAAGATGCTGATGTAGAATCACATTTTTCAGGCTGTAACAAACAGTGTTGGAGGGGAATTCCAGAGTTTATAACTGCAGGATCAGAGAAGGAACAAACAGATTACCTTGGGTACAAAGAATATCTTCCCACATTGTGAACTCAGAGGTGGCACTCGGAAGATGAGGTTGGAATTCTTAAAAGGACGTGGCTTGTAGACAGAAGTTATAATAGGCATTAGATTAGTAATTCAAGTTCTCGGTCATGGGAAAATGGGACAAACTGCACTTGTGGGATTTGGAACAAGAGGAGAATGGGAGAGCGACCGGCAGGCTACTGGAAGATCCCGGAATGAGGCAACAATAGCCTGAACTCAAGTGGTAGCTGTGGAAACAGAAGGGGAGAGAGCAGGTCCAGGAAAATTTTCAGAGAAGTAAATAGTATGATTGAGTAAAATACTAAATGCAGGAGATGAGAAGTGGAAAAATCATAAATCTTCCAGGTTCAAAATCTAATAGGCCAAGAGAACTGGCACATTCTTCCCCAGAAGAAATGCAGGCTGTGAAAAAAGAATCTAGTGCTATTACAAATAATACATAAAAACCTCATTGAAGGGGTAGCGGGAAAGGTGATGACCTATGCAATTTTGAAATGAGTGGCATCTGTGAGACCAAAGGCAAAAGGAATTGCACAAAAGCACTGTTCCCTAGTTGACAAAGTTGGTCCCCATGGGGATATGGGTCAACAGCTCTGATTATATCCATTTCTGTACACTGAAATTGAACAATTAGAAGATGATGGTGGAGGCCAAGCTTCCAATGTTGGATTGAGAATTTACAGCGGGGAGAAGGCTAGAATAATCCATGTGGTAAATGGTTTAGGGTCACAGACATCGTTAAGAGATCATCTTTAGCTTAATACAGATACAGATGGTTACATATACTAATGTTTATAGATATGCATATATATACAGGTTTATATATACGCAAATACACTGTCTGGTGAGAGGACATAAAAGAAATGACACCCCAGCAGTAATAAGTACACCCAGCAAACAGATCTTGGTTTCTAATACCAGTCTCCATATAATCCACGTTGATGGGGTGGGTCAAAGGGGCAGAGGGGCCTACTGTAGGATCTCCCAATGGCTGAAGCTGGAACAATTTAAGTAACAAAATAAAGGAATACTGGATTATAGCCCAGAGCATAAGGTGAACATCCATGAGTCCACACTGATAAAAATAAATGATTCAATAAATTAATAAATGAGGGAGAAGAGACAAATCTCCCACGCAGAAAAACTCCAAATAATTTACATAGATACTCCACCCTCAAGTATGGAGAGTGTAACTCCCCACTTCTTATGCACAGGCTGCACACAGGTGCTCCCTTCCAAAGAGGACAGTATGGAAAGGCAGGGAGGGAATGCCTTCACAGTGGAAAACCTAACAAACACTACCTCAGCCAGATGATCAAGGTTAATATCCACAGTAAGTCATTAGTAGCATATACCCTTGATGTGATATGCTGAGAACAGCACTTCACCTCCGTGATCTTACTGCCTCAACCCACAGCCCCAGCCTAATCATGAGAAAAACATGAGACAAATTCCAATACAGGGCATTATACAATATTCCTGACCAGTCCTCCTCAAAACTGTCCAGGCTGTTAAAAACAAGGGAAGTCTGAGAAACTGCCACAACCAAAAGGAACCTAAGCAGAAAATACAATGTGGTATCTGGATGAGATCCTGGAAAAGAAAAAGGGCATTAGGTAAAAATTAAGGAAAACTGAATAAACTATGGACTTCAGTTTATTAACGTATCCTGTGGATTCACTGATTGTTAACAACTGTACCAAAATAAGGTAAGATGTTACAAAGAGGGGAAGTTGGGTGTGGGGTATATAGGGACCCTCTGTACCATCTTCTCAAGTTTTCTGTAAATCTAAAACTGTCCTAAAAAATAAAATCTATTTTTCTAAATGGTCATCTTGTTCAAAATGATGAACTGGTGCTATGTGGGAGTTTTTTCTTTAAAATTGTGAGGGTGGGAGAAAAATTCTGGTGGCAACTATAAAATGACAAATCCTGGCCATCTCAGACAGTGACGAGCTGCTGCATGAATCACCACATGCCACTAACAATAACAGTTAATAATAGTTAACACAACACTTCAGGTGTCTAGGCCCTTTTGATACTCTTTAAACTTGATTCAGGACCATGAATAGAATTCAGAGTGTCAGGGACTCTGAATGGAAAAAAATAGCTCCTCTTTATTTTCAGTCCCCTAACTAACTGACCTTCAGCATTTCCCTTTAACTATGAACACAGCCAACAACCAAGTTAGTATGAGCAAGACCTATGAATAACAGGAACATAGATATTTCCATAGACCATACAGTGTGGGATAATCACTAATATTGTTTATCCTGCTCATTATTCATAAATTACAGTAATTATTAGGCCCACTGCTAAATCTTGAAATGTACTGCATTAGTTTAGAAGCATATGTATTACTTTATCATGGCTTTAATTTATTAATATTTTGATGACTGTAACTCAATATAATTTCTTTGCAATCTCATATATTTTATTAAATTTTCAAATATTATTCTGAGAAGGGGTGCATAAACTCCACAAGATTGCCAGTGGCATCCATGGTACAGAAATGGGTAAAGAATTCCACTAATAAAGCCTAAAATCTCAATAAAACTACTCACAGACTTTGTGTGTCTAAACCCTGGTATGAATAGAACCCTGTATTTTACAGCTGTCACCTCCCCAAGCATCTAAGAATTTTGCTAGCATTTTCATATTTATAAGTTCTAATATATTGTTTTAAAAACCCAGTGTTTAAGGGACTCTGTTTAAGACTAAATAATGAAGAATTATATACCTTATTTCAAAAGAACTTGGAATATTTCCAAGTAAAAGAGCAATGTAACATGCTACTCCACACTGATTTAGTTATAAAAATGTCACTTTTCTATCACCATTATTTTGTGTTCTGTTTATCTAAATAAATTTAATACAGTTCAAAACTAAAAAAAAAAAATCCAGTGTTACATGTTTAATTACTAGTTCCACACAAGAAAATCCCTGCCAATACCAAAAGACATGAGTCTAATCATCTATACAATTGTCTGCTTACGATAAATGGCACGGAAACAGAATAAGACCCAACAAAAAAACAAAAAATCCTGAAAGAAAAAAACACAGGAACTCATTCTCAGTGACAGTCTCATCTTTCACCTTAAGCCATGCCTTGAACTCTATCTTGTTTAATTGTTAAATCAGGAGCAGCTCAGCAAGATCTGTCTAGTTTTGATGATTCTTAAATTCAATGCTGCTGACAGACTCTGTCCATTTTCCTCTATACTTACTGTTGTTACCTAATGACAAGGTCTGAATGCTAATTTTTAAATTCAACTTTCATTAAAAATATAATGAAGTTTCTCTAACAGTAACCTCTTGGCCCCAAAGTATCACTTTACTTTACAACCCAAATTGATAAAAATTAAAATTCCACTGTGAAAGCTATTACTCAATGATATTCAACTAATGAACTGTAACAATGCAGTAGGCATTTTAGACAATCAATATGTTTCGTAAATTTCAAGCCTAAAATTACTTAATATATTTATTCACTTTTGTGAAAATTTAGGATGTTGAGATGACGAAAATGTATTTCAGATATAAATCTGGGTTTTGTTCATGGCTTTGAATATCATCACTATGCTGATTATCCAGAAAATAAACCCTTGGTTTTTCCCCCTAGTAAACCTGATCCACTTTCAGGCTTCTCCATCCCAGGGCACAGTGGCAGCACTTGGCAGTTCCCACCTCTTCACTGACACCCAAGGCCAGGCCGCCCACCTCTCCCTCCTGTACCTATGACACCAGCGTCCTGCTTGGTCTCCCGGCTCCCATTCTCGGCCACCCAGAGCTTGCTCTCCGCACAGAGCAAAACAGATTCTTTAAAAATAATAGTCAGATGGAACCACTTTCATGTGCTCAATCCAATACAGATTCAATACAAATATGCCAGAAATTCACTGAACTATACGAAGGATTGTTAACAATAACCCAATACAGAGTTTTCCCTGATTTGCCCACTGACGAATTTTCCTACCACGCTCCTTTCTGCTCCTTTCTGCTCACAGAGCCCCATCCGCGCTGCCCCTTGCTCTTCTATGAACTTGCTTGACAGTCCCAGCTTTCAGATCTTTGCACAGGCCATTCCTTGTGCCCGAAACGCACGGCCCCCATACTTCTCAAAGGCGCTGTGTAAGCATCGCACCTTCAGAAGAAAGGCTCCCCAGCACCTGTCTGCAGCAGCACTTGCCTCTGCTTTATTCCGCATACCAGTGTTGCTCAACCTATCGCCAGGGCTTCCCTGGTGGCGCAGTGGTTGAGAGTCCGCCTGCCGATGCAGAAGACGCAGGTTCGTGCCCCGGTCCGGGAAGATCCCACATGCCGCGGAGCGGCTGGGCCCGTGAGCCATGGCCGCTGAGCCTGCGCGTCCGGAGCCTGTGCTCCGCAACGGGAGG
>NW_006782421.1:1410988-1424879 GCF_000442215.2 Lipotes vexillifer
GGGAGGGGCCACAACAGTGAGAGGCCCGCGTACCGCAAAAAAAAAAAAACAATTATTGCCATTAGTTAATTAACTAAGAAGCCAGTTTAGATATTTTTCTTCTAATCATCCCCTACTATGAAATTTTAATACCACAGTCTTGCTGTATATAAACTATGCCCGCTGGAGGGTCACAATCCATTATAATATCTAAATTTTGTAATCCCAAGAACCAATTTCCACCTCCTTGAGGATGAAATCAACCCACTGATTTTCTTTGGAATTTTATTTTATTTATTTTTTATACAGCAGATTATTAGTTATCAATTTTATACATATCAGTGTACACATGTCAATCCCAACCTCCCAGTTCATCCCACCCCCACCACCACCCACCACCACCGCTTTCCTGAAACGCTTGGTGTCCATACGTTTGTTCTCTACATCTGTGTCTCTATTTCTGCCGTGCAATCTGGTTCATCAGTACCATTTTCCTAGGTTCCACATACGTGAGTTAATATACGATATTTTTCTCTTTCTGACTTACTTCACTCTGTATGACAGTCTCTAGATCCATCAACGTCTCTACAAATGACCCAACTGCATTCCTTTTTATGGCTGAGTAATATTCCACTGTATATTTATACCTAATCTTCTTAATCCATTCGTATGTCGATGGGCATTTAGGTTGCTTCCATGACCTGGCTATTGTAAATAGTGCTGCAGTGAACATTGGGGTGCATGCGTCTCTTTGAATTATCGTTTTCTCTGGGTAAATGCCCAGTAGTGGGATTGCTGGGTCATATGGCAATTCTATTTTTAGGTTTTTAAGGACTCTCCATACTGGTCTCCATAGTGACTATATAAATTTACATTCCCACCAACAGTGCAAGATGGTTCCCTTTTCTCCACACCCTCTCAGGCATTCATTGTTTGTAGATTTTCTGATGATGCCCATTCTAACTGGTGTGAGGTGATATCTCATTGTAGTTTTGATTTGCATTTCTCTAATAATTAGTGATGTTGAGCATGTTTTCATGTGCTTCTTGGCCATCTGTATGTCTTCTTTGGAGAAATGTCTATTTAGGTCTTCTGCCCATTTTAGGATTGGGTTGTCTTTTTTTTTAATATTGAGCTGCACGAGCTGTTTATATATTTTGGAGATTAATCGTTTGTCTGCTGATTCATTTGCAAATATTTTCTCCCATTCTGAGGGTTGTCTTTTCATCTTGTTTGTAGTTTCATTTGCTTTGCAAAAGCTTTTAAGGTTCATTAGGTCCCATTTGTTTATTTTTGTTTTTATTTCCATTACTCTAGGAGGTGGATCAAAAAAGATCTTGCTGTGATTTATGTCAAAGAGTGTTCTTCCTATGTTTTCCTCTAAGAGTATGATACTGTCCAGTCTTACATTTAGGTCTTGAATCCATTTTGAGTTTATTTTTGTGTATGGTGTTAGGGAGTGTTCTAATTTCATTTTTTACATATAGGTGTCCAGTTTTCCCAGCACCACTTACTGAAGGGACTGTCTTTTCTCCATTGTATACCCTTGCCTCCTTTGTCATAGATTAGTTGACCATAGGTGCGTGGGTTTACCTCTGGGCTTTCTATCCTGTTGCACTGATCTATATTTCTGTTTTTGTGCCAGTACCATATTGTCTTGATTACTGTAGCTTTGTAGTATAGTCGGAAGTCAGGGAGCCTGATTCCTCCAGCTCCGTTTCTCTTTCTGAAGATTGCTTTGGCTATTTGGGGTCTTTTGTGCTTCCACAAATATTGTGAAATTTTTTGTTCTAGTTCTGTGAAAATTGCCATTGGTAGTTTGATAGGGATTGCATTGAATCTGTAGATTGCTTTCGATAGTACAGTCATTTTCACAATGTTGATTCTTCCAATCCAAGAACATGGTATATCTCTCCATCTGTTTGTTTCATCTTTAATTTCTTTCATCAGTGTCTTATAGTTTTCTGAGCACAGGTCTTTTACCTCCTTAGGTAAGTTTATTCCTAGATATTTTACTCTTTTTGTTGAAATGGTGAATGGGATTGTTTCCTTCTCTTTCTGACCTTTCGTTGTTAGTGTATAGGAATGCAAGAGATTTCTGTGCATTAATTTTGTATCCTGCAACTTTACCAAATTCATTGATTAGCTCTAGTAGCTTTCTGGTGGCATCTTTAGGATTCTCTGTGTATAGTAACATGTCATCTGCAAACAGTGACAGTTTTACTTCTTCTTTTCCAATTTGGATTCCTTTTATTTCTTTTTCTTCTCTGATTGCTGTGGCTAAAACTTCCAAAACTATGTTGAATAATAGTGGCTAGACGGGACATCCTTGTCTTCTTCCTGATCTTAGAGGGAATGCTTTCAGTTTTTCACCATTGAGAATGATGTCGGCTGTGGGTTTGTTGTATATGGCCTTTATTATGTTGAGGAAAGTTCCCCCTATGCCTACTTTCTGGAGAGTTTTTACCATAAATCAGTGTTGAATTTTGTCAAAAGCTTCTTCTGCATCTGGTGAGATGATCATATGGTTTTTCTTCTTCAATTTGTTAATATGCCGTATCACATTGATTGACTTGCGTATACTGAAGAATCCCTGCATCCCTGGGATAAATCCCACTGGATTATGGTGGATGATCCTTTTAATGTGTTGTTGGATGCTGTTTGCTAGTATTTTGTTGAGGATTTCTGCATCTATATTCATCAGTGATATTGTTCTGTAATTTTCTTTTTTTGTAGTTTCTCTGTCTGGTTTTGGTATCAGGGTGATGGTGGTCTCGTAGAATGAGTTTGGGAGTGTTCCTCCTCTGCAATTTTTTGGAAGAGTTTGAGAAGGATGGGTGTTAGCTCTTCTCCAAATGTTTGGTAGAATTCACCTGTGAAGCCATATGGTCCTGGAATTTTGTTTGTTGGAAGATTTTTAATCAGTTTCAATTTCATTCCTTGTGATTGGTCTGTTCATATTTTCTATTTATTCCTGGTTGAGTCTGGGAAGGTTATACCTTTCTAAGAATTTTTCCATTTCTTCAGGTTGTCCACTTTATTGCCATAGAGTTGCTTGTAGTACGTCTCTTATGATGCTTTGTATTTCTGCGGTGTCCACTGTAACTTCTCCATTCCATTTTCATTTCTAATTTTATTGATTTGAGTCCTCTACCTCTTTCTCTTGATAACTCTGGCTAAAGGTGTATCAATTTTGTTTATCTTCTCAAAGAACCAGCTTTTAGTTTTATTGGTCTTTGCTATTGTTTTCTTTGTTTCTATTTCATTTATTTCTGCTCTGATCTTCATGATTTCTTTCCTTCTACTAACTTTGGGTTTTGTTTGTTCTTCTTTCTCTAGTTCCTTTAGGTGTAAGGTAAGTTTATTTGAGGTTTTTCTTGTTTCTTGAGGTGGGCTTGTATTGCTATAAACTTACCTCTTAGAACTGCTTTTGCTGCATCCCACAGGTTTTCAATCGTCGTGTTTTCATTGTCATTTGTCTCTAGGTATTTTTTGATTTCCTCTTTGATTTCTTCAGTGATCTCTTGGTTATTTAGTAACGTACTGTTTCGCCTCCATGTGTTTGTGTTTTTCACGTTTTTTTCCCCTGTAATTGATTTCTAATCTCATAGCATTGTGGTCGGAAAAGATGCTTGATATGATTTCAATTTTCTTAAATTTACCGTGGCTTGATTTGTGACCCAAGATGTCATCTATCCTGGAGAATGTTCCGCGTGCACTTGAGAAGAAAGTGTAATCTGTTGTTTTTGGATGGAATGTCCTATAAATAACAATTAAATCTATCTGGTCTATTGTGTCATTCAAAGCTTGTGTTTCCTTATTAATTTTCTGTCTGGATGATCTCTCCATTGGTGTAAGTGAGGTGTTAAAGTCCCCCACTATTATTGTGTTACTCTCAATTTCCTCTTTTATAGCTGTTAGCAGTTGCCTTATGTTTTGAGGTGTTCCTCTGTTGGGTGCATATATATTTATAATTGTTATATCTTCTTCTTGGATTGATCCCTTGATCATTATGTAGTGTCCTTCCTTGTCTCATGTAACATTCTTTATTTTAAAGTCTATTTTATCTGATTTAAGTATTGCTACTCCAGCTTTCTTTTGATTTCCATTTGCATGGAATATATTTTTCCATCCCCTCACTTTCAGTCTGTATGTGTCCCTAGGTCTGAAGTGGATCTCTTGTAGACAGCATATATATGGTTCTTGTTTTTGTATCCATTCAGCGATCCTGTGTCTTTTGGTTGGAGCATTTAATCCATTCATGTTTAAGGTAATTATCAATATGTATGTTCCTATTACCATTTTCTTAATTGTTTTTGTAGGTCTTTTTTTTCCTCTTGTGTTTCCCACTTAGAGAAGTTCCTTTAGCATTTGTTGTAGAGCTGATTTGGTGGTGCTGAATTCTCTTATCTTTTGCTTGTCTGTAAAGCTTTTGATTTCTCCGTCAAATTTGAATGAGATCCTTGCCGGGTAGAGTAATCTTGGTTGTAGGTTCTTCCCTTTCATCACTTTAAATATATCATGTCACTCCCTTCCAGTAGAGTTTCTGCTGAGAAATCAGCTATTAACGTTATGGGAGTTCCCTTGTATGTTGCCATTTTTCCCTTGTTGCTTTCAATAATTTTTCTTTGTCTTTATTTTTTGTCAGTTTGATTACTAAGTGTCTCAGCATGTTTCTCCTTGGGTTTATCCTGCCTGGGGCTTTCTGTGCTTCCTGGACTCTCTCTTCTCCTGGGACCCCTATAATGCAAATGTTGCTGTGTTTAATGTTGTCCCAAAGGTCTCTTAGGTTGTCTTCATTTCTTTTTATTCTTTTTTCCTTATTCTGTTTGATGGCAGTGAATTCTACCATTCTGTCTTCCAGGTCACTTATCCATTCTTCTGCCTCAGTTATTCTGCTATTGATTCCTTCTAGTATATTTTTCATTTCAGTTATTGTATCGTTCATCTCTGTTTGTTTGTTCTTTAATTTTTCTAGCTGCTTGTTCTTTAATTCTTCTAGGCCTCTATTAAACGTTTCTTGCATCTTCTCAATCTTTGCCTCCATTCTTTTTCCGAGGTCCTGGATCATCTTCACTATCCTTATTCTGAATTCTTTTTCCAGAAGGTTGCCTATCTCCACTTCATTTAGTTGTTTTTCTGGGGTTTTATCTTGTTCCTTCTTCTGGTACATAGTCCTCTGCCTTTTCATTTTGTCTGTCTTTCTGTGAATGTGGTTTTTGCTCCACAGGTTGCAGAATTGTAGTTCTTCTTGCTTCTGCTGTCTGCCCTCTGGTGCATGAGGCTATCTAAGAGGCTTGTGCAAGCTTCCTGATGGGAGGGACTGGTGGTGGGTAGAGCTGGCTGTTGCTCTGGTGGGCAGAGCTCAGTAAAACTTTAATCCACTTGTCTGCTGATGGGTGGGGCTAGTTTTCCTCCCTGTTGGTTGTTTGGCCTGAGGCGACCCAACACTGGAGCCTACCCGGCTCTTTGGTGGGGCTAATGGCAGACTCCGGGAGGGCTCATGCCAAGGAGTACTTCCCAGAACTTCTGCTGCCAGTGTCCTTGTCCTCATGGTGAGACACAGCCACCCCCTGCCTCTGCAGGAGACCCTCCAACACTAGCAGGTATGTCTGGGTCAGTCTCCTGTGGGGTCACTGCTCCTTCCCCTGGGTCCCGATGCGCACACTATTTTGTGTGTGCCCTCCAAGAGTGGAGTCTCTGTTTCCCCCAGTCCTGTTGAAGTCCTGCAATCAAATCCCACTAGTCTTCAAAGTCTGATTCTCTAGGAATTCCTCCTCCCGTTGCCAGACCCCCAGGTTGGGAAGCCTGACGTGGGGCTCAGAACCTTTACTCCAGTGGGTGGACTTCTGTGGTATAAATGTTCTCCAATTTGTGACTCACCCACCCAGCAGTTATGGGATTTGATTTGATTGTGATTGCGCCCCTCCTACCGTCTCACTGCAGCTTCTCCTTTGTCTTTGGATGCGGGGTATCTTTTTTGGTGAGTTCCAGTGTCTTCCTGTTGATGATTGTTCAGCAGTTAGTTGTGATTCCAGTGCTCTCGAAAGAGGTAGTGCTGAAATCACCCCATTTAAATGCACGTCTTAAAGTGGCTTCTTTTTCATCACACCACTTATCACGACTGGACACCTGTAGCTGTTCACTGGCTGTCGCCCCATGGAAACATGAACACTGTGGAAGGGACTCCTTGTTTACTACTTTGTCCCCAGGGTCCACTGCAATGCCTGGTCATGTTAGGTGCCTGGTAAATTTAACCTCATGAGCCAAAAACTACTTAGGCTTTTTCACTTTTATACAGCATGCTACATTTGTTGTTAACTTATACAATAGTTATGGGCTGAATTGTCTTCCTTCAAATTCATACACTGAAGTCCTAACTCCTTAGCACCTCAAAATGTGACTGTATTTGGACAGTCTTTAAAAAGGTAATTAAAAAAAAATCATATATCTGATAAGGGATTGACACCCAGAATATACAAAGAACTCCTACAACTCAATAACAAGGAAAAACCAAACAACACAATCATAAAAAGAGCAAAGAACTTGAATAGACATTTCTCAAAAGTTAATATACAATGGCCTTAAATAAGCACATGAAAAGATGCTAAGCATCACTAATCATTAGGGAAATGCAAATCAAAACCAACCACTATGAGGTACCACTTTGTACCCATTAGGAAGGCTATTATCAAAAAAACAACAACAAAAAAAAAAGCAAAAAAAAAAAAAAAGATAACCAGATAGAAAGAGGCAAGGAAAGATCTTCCTATGGAGATTTCAGGGAGGGCAGGGCCCTGTGGACACCATGAGTTCAGACTTCTAGCCTCCAGAACTGTGAGACAATAAATTTCTCTTGTTCTGAGATACCAGGTGTGTGGTCATTTCTTACAGCAGTCTAGGAAACTAAGACGCCTATCAAATTGGCAAAGTTTTGGTTTGTCTGTCTGTTATTAATTAAAACACCCATTGTTGGGCCCAAAACGTAGAAGAATGGGCACTCTCACACACTTCCAATGAGTAATTTTATTATGCAGACATTCATTTTTTTTCTTTTCGACTATATCACTTTTCTAAATTTTCAATAATGAGAGTATATGAATATTTTTTCCAAAAGAAAAAAATTTTATTTTTAAATCCACTATCATCACCATTATTTAACATTTTCTGCAAGTTCTAGTCAAGGTACAATAAACTATAATAAAATATTTATTACATACATGTCAAGAGTTAAAAGTTATGACATATACGTTTATTCCTGAGCCTTTTATACAAGAAAAGTATAAAAATTTTATGTGACAAAAATATAAAAGAGTCAGGAAGAAACATTACAAAAGCAGTTCAAGAGACCCCTGGGCTTTATTTTCTTTATCAACTCGGAAAGCTGATTCTAAATGTATATGTAAAAGAAAAGGACTCAGCATAATCAGGCCCCTTCTGATGGACAAGAAAGAAAGGAAGACTTCTCTAACAGACATCAAGAGTAACCATGAAGCTATAATAATGAAGACTGTATGATACTAGCAGAGGTAGAGAAATTAGCCAACCAACTAGAAGAAAGACCCTCAAATATATGGAAGTCTGACAGCTGACAGCATATGGCAGATCAATGAGCAAAGAAGGAATTAGCCAAAAGTAGGAATTGGGGGAGGAGGGCATGTGGGGAAGAAGGTCATCCAGGCAGAAAATAATGAAATTAGATCCTTATCTCATACCAGGCACAAAAAATAACTCCACATGGACTAAGAACTCAGTGTTAAAAACAAAACTTTAAAGCTTTTAGCAGAATATATAGGTGAACCTTTCTGCACTTGTACTAGAGAAAGATTTGTTTAACAAGACATAAAGGGCTTCCCTGGTGGTGCAGGGGTTAAGAATCCGCCTGCCAATGCAGGGGACACGGGTTCGAGCCCTGATCCAGGAAGATCCCACATGCCGTGGAGCAACTAAGCCTGTGCACCACAACTACTGAGCCTATGCTCTAGAGCCTGCGAACCACAACTACTGAGTCTGCGCACCACAACTACTGAAGCCCGCGTGCCTAGAGCCCATGCTCTGCAACAGGAGAAGCCACCGCAATGAGAAGCCCGCGCACCACAACAAAGAGTGGCCTCCACTCGCCGCAACTAGAGGAAGCCCACGCGCAGCAACAAAGACCCAACGCGGCCAAAAATAAATAAATAAAATAAATAAATTTATATTAAAAAAAGACTTAAAAAGCACTAATTATAAAAGATTGATAAATTTTAATAAGTTAAAAATAAGACCTTCTTTCATCAAAAGATCATCTCTCTCTCCAAAGCCTGGGGGCTGATATACTACAATCTAGGGAGATGCCCTCCCTCCAAAGTTGCGTTTTCCTTAGGGTTAAAGAGGTTTGTGTGTTACAAATGGGAAGTTGCCAAGCAGAGTTCAGCAGTGGTCCCATGCTTTCTGGGGCTCTCTGCCCTGAGGGTCACCTCCTCTTCACTATTTAAAGTATAAATGATCCCCACAAGGATCTGGTCTTCCAGCTTTTCCCCAATACACCTTAGAATAATGGATAAACCCAAAGGACATGAGCTCACAGTACAAAATAATTAGACACCTTCAGACAACTATAAAAGAAAGCCAGTAATACATGTATATATAAATAATAAAATATATAGCAACTATAATTTATAATACATATATAACGTAGTAATATGTAATATATAATATTCTGAAGGCAAATAATTAAACAGATGGACCAAGAATTTCAAATAAGCCTAATAAGCATATTTAAGAAGATAAAGAATATATTAACAATGTGAAAAACAGGAAATTCCTGAAGAAGAAAAAGGAGGAGGAGGGGAGAAAGGAAAACCAAGTTAAAATACTGGATATGAAAACAATAATAATTTAAATAAAAGGTGTAATAGATACAATTAGAAACAATAAAATAAATACAGCAGAAGGAAATCTACTAAAAAATTAATTGGTAAGAATAAGATCAGAATGGGAAACTATCCTAGGAGCAGAGGATAGGAAGAAAATACAAGGAGACAGAAAACATAAAATAAGACCCAAGGAGTAGGAAGGATAGACTTTTTTGAAGAAATAATGTACATAAATTTCTCGGAATTAAGGAAAAATGAAAAACACAAATTTGAAGGGCTCCAGTAATGCCCCCAATACTCACACCTAGAGACACTGGAGTGACACTTAACACAGACAAAAATCAAAGATATTTGCTGATGTTTGGCACTGCTTGTGTCCTTCCCTTGAAAACCGCCTTAGGCCACGCTTTTTCTCAGTTTATCTCTTAGTGTTGCTCCACTATCTTCTGGCATATGGAACGCAGAGGTGAAGAAATCTGAGAACAGCTTAGTATTTTTCCCCTATAACAAGCGACCTGATTTTTTCCTGCTTTCTCTCCGGTGGAAAGTGGGGAGAGGGTTACAACCTGGCCCCTCACGGGCCCCCCCAGGGACATGCTCTCTGCACACAGAGAGCTGCTGCGCTAAGAAATCCCAGCTGTGCCCCCGTGTCCTAATCCAGAGGCTGCCGTTCCCTCCGGAGGGCAACCTCCTGTCTTCCGCTGAGGTGGGTGAGAAGCAGGCCCAGGCTTCACGATGTCGGGGAGAGGATGTAAAGAGCTGGCTGGTTTTTGCTGTTAATTTTATCATTCAAAAAAGTTTTGCTATGGGACATTCCCAACGTACAAAAGTAGGAGGAATGGTATAATAAGCCAGCTTGTATTCCTCACCCCAATCTCACATCTAGCTGCATCTGAAACCACCCAGCTCTCCATGTGCTGAAGCAGCACCTGCACCCCATCTTCCAGAGGTGAGCAGTACAACAGGTCCTGAGCCTCTGGAAGGTCCACGTGTAACTCAGCTTGCTTCTTAGATTCCCCAATGCCGATGTAGGGTCCTGCTTTCCTGAACCGGCTGGGTCAGTGTCAGCTCATCCATCGCCTTTCCAAGTCCAGAATTTTATTGCTCTCACACTCTCTTTGTCCTTCTGGCTATGGCTTTTCCTTTATCCCTTTACTACCATTTTTGTGGGAGGGAATGGAGGCCAACACCAAGTTCAACCTGCCATCTTCAAGCAAAGTTGATTAACTTCTTGAACTGAGTGCTCCCTCATGTATATGGCTCTCTTGATTACTTTTCTTGTATGTTACATTTTCAAAGACATTAACAATTATCTATTTCAAAGACATTAACAATTATCTATTGAGCACTTATTAAATAACTTATGTATATTAATTTATTTAATATTTTCAACGACATATATTACACTTTACTACTACTGTTACGCTATCTGACAGATGAGGAAACTAAACATTTGAAGAGCTCGCATGGCACTCATGGTTTTAAGGATCTGGGATTTGAGCCTGAGACCTAAAGCCCAGGTTCCAAATCACTGTGGATCCTGCATCCCATTCTTTAACCCTCTGACATAGGCCCTTCAGCTGGTCTAGGGTCTCCAAGACAAGCCCGGGTAATGGACTCTTGCTCAAATTCCACAGCTTTAAATTCAAGGAAGCACTCTGGACCAAGCCAGGCTGGCCCGGGTGAGCTCAGTAGTCAGGGAAGGACACAGGGCTCCATACGCCACAAAGCCGTATCATATATCAGAAACAAGACTGACAAGGTGCACTTGCCCCAGACGTGAGGAGCCCTGGCCCAGGGGCCCCTCAGCCCACCTGCCCAGGCTTCTGTATCTCAGGAAGTCAGCTGAGCTTCTGAAGGCTGACAACATTCACACCCTCAGACCTACCCTCTGCAAGCAGTGCTCACTGAGGGGACTCTCAGGGGTTCCCCGGCTTCCCTTGGAGAAAGTTACTGTCTCCTGCTGTGCACTACAGTGCCCTCCTTCTGCATCCTTTTCGGAAGGGGACTCTGGGGCTTACCCATGTGGTATCCATGTCTGGCTCCTCGGTCAAGACAAATCTACTAAGAAAACCTGTCTTCAATCGCTCACACTACTCCTATCTCCAATTTGACTGTCTTCACACTAGCATTAGACGTTTTCAGAAAAACAATCAAGTCTTCAGTTAAAAAGACTGAAACAAACAATAAAACAGAAATAAAGCAAGAAAAGAAATTATCTCTAGGTTGAAAGTCAGTGAAGAAAACAAGAAGAAAGATTTGTTAAGGTTTCTGGGGGTTTAAAAAAAGCAGTGGCATCAAACAATCCAGAGTGAAATCCCACGGCAAACTTCAAGAGACCGTCCACTGTCACATATAAACCCATGTCAAGTGGGAAGGTGAGATGTTTTCTTTTCATTCTGTAACATATTTATGCACTGCACACATCCTGGAGGCACGGGGACATGGAGATGAAGAGGACAGTTTATAAACACGACAAGAAAAGAAGAAAAAAAAAGGACTTACTGTGGATTGTGTTTGTGCCATGTATTCACCCTCCATTTTGTTCAGACGTATGTTTGTGTCCTCAAGCAGTTCTTGAATATTTTCAGTGTGCCGCTTTTGAAGTTCAAACTTTTCCTTTTCCATTTCTGCTACAGCATTGTGGAGCTACACGGTGAAATCAAAAACTGACTCTTTCACTACTATTATAGAATAGACTATTTTGCAATTCAGAAAAAAATGTTTTCCTACATTTCTCTATTTATTTATATGGTGACCTGAACAACAAAAGATATAAAACTCATAAATAAACATTCAAAGTAAAGATACCACGTAAAGAGCATGATTAAGAAACAATATTTTGTTTACTTTCCTGAATTGAAAATTTTAATGGATAAACAAATGATTAAGGGAATTATCCACCTCAGGTACAAACAGTAAATAAATCAGACAGATAATACAATGCATCAGCTAAACAACACTAGTATTAGCCTGAAATCAGAAAACAGAAATATTTATAATATTGTTATTGTTTAGGAATATTATCTGTCTGTATTTTCATCTTAGTTGCATGAAATTTTGCACAAGAGCAATGTTAAAAACGCTTTATCCTTCACCCTAACCCCCCAGTGAGAAACTATTTTTATCCATCCCATAACCTTTACAAAAGTGGACACAAAGATAGTATTTATAAATCAAAGAGAGTTCTCTAGGGAGAACTCTATGTCCTCATGCATACTGGTCTATTTTTATGAAGATTATGTACACATGTTTAAGCGGATGAAGCTCTAAAATATCGATGTAACTGAGGTAAGGAAACCAAAGTTCAAAGGACAGGTTCCAAAGGGAGCTGAACACCTGTGCTCCCAGACTTGTGGGCGTTTTTTCACTTACTTTCATGGGAGGGGAATTCAGAATCTAATTCCTCTCCCCTGCAACCAATCCCAGACTCATTCAAGGTTGGGTGGGGGGCAGGAGCCCAAAATAGTTTAAAAGATACATTTTACTTCCCATTCCTAAGTAGGCGAGACAGACAAGGGTGTGACACATGCACAGAGACCTTTATTTGACTAGAAAGATACTGGAGGGACAAGGAAAACCCTGAGAGATGGTGGAAACGAGAGGGGAAGACAGGCCATAACTACGCCTGTTAGTGGGAAGGGTCCCAGGAACTTTCCTTCTAGTTTCTGGCTGAACAGGAAGAGCAAGAATGGCTCAGTAATAGCCGTACAGAAGATCCTGGAGATTCAAAAATTTAACAAATGCAATTTTGACTATTTGTAAGTGGTCTCCCAAACCATTGATATGGTATATTTCTTTGCCAAGGTATACATTTTAAACCAGTGTCATGTCCGGTATTCAGAAGTCAGTCACTTGTCTGGCACGTGAATGCAGCCAAGCCCACAGCGCCTGCATCTCAGAGCTGCTTTGCAGCTGCTGACTGACGTGCACAGCAACACTGATAAAGGGTGGAAAGGAGTCACTTGGAAGGTCGCGGTGGTTTCTTCATGTGTGTGGTCCCCCATACGTCCCACGCCACACGCCACCTGAATGTCAAACCCCTGCTGTACGCAGGGGCCCGTGAGTGCAGCGCCTTCTCAGGGGCACCGCCGTCGCTTTCTCAGGCCGGTGCCTGCTGCCCCTGGGGCACGTCTGCAGGCAGCCTGAGCCCTTTATAGCTCACCCGGGGGTTTAGAGCGGAGCCCACAGGGTGAGCGCAGCCAGAGCACAAGTGTGCTAGAACTTGCCTAGCCGTTTGAGGAGGGGACAGGCGCACTTGGCCTAGAGGTCTGACTGGGGACTTAATCGCGCGCTCCGTCGGCCCTGGGCAGCCACCGGGTGTCTGCTCCGGACCATCCGCGGTGCTCAGGCCCCAACCTAAACGGTGTCGTCCAAAGAATACGGTCGGCCCTCCGCACCCGCAGGTCTCACATCCATGGACTTAACCAGCTAACTGCAGAGCAAATTTTGACCGCATCCATCCAACAGGTTTTATTAGCATCTACCATATATCAAGCAAATGCATCACCGAGAGCTTCCCCAAGCCTAGCAATGAACTGGAGTCCAGGTCACTCGGCCCGGGAGCCTTTAGAGGGAAAACATTCCCCTGAGGCATAAAGTGCTTAAGCAGCAAATATTATTAGGCATGTTCTAAAGTACAAACCTTGCTAAGACATAGGATGCCATCGTGGCCCCGACAATAAGGGGATCTATAAACCCACAAGGAGATATTTTAGCCAGGGTTTGGCAACGGGTTGAGGGGATGCAAAGGCCCTCTCAGTATCCTACAGATTGGTCTATAGCCTGGACATTTGACCACGTACTTGCCTCACGCCAGACGAGGCCCAGAGGAACCAGGAATCTGTCCAAATAGACGAAAAAGTATTGTAAAAGCCAACAGGTTAATGGTGTAGCCACTCTGGAAAACAGTATGGGAATTCCTTGAAATGTTAAACACAGAATTAGCACATAACCCAGAAATTCCATTCTTAGTTATATACCTGTGATATAACAGAAATATATATATATATATATATATATATATATATATATATATATATATATATATATAT
>NW_006782421.1:1425658-1435501 GCF_000442215.2 Lipotes vexillifer
ATATATATATATATATATATATATATATATATATATATATATATATATATAGGTTTCTGCCCCCAATTCCTGGCTCTGAGGTCCTATATCCCTTGGTATTTCCTGGGTGACAGGAGTGTCTTTGGTTCCAAGGAGGTGACTCTGGGTGGGCTCTTGGGCAGCTTCAGGATGGGGGCTGGTCACCCAAAAGAACAAGCCATCCATGCTGGGAACTTTCAGCACACCCCCATCCTCCAGGGAGGGGAGAGGGGCTGAAGATTACATTTATAGTCAATCATCCCTACATGATAAAGCCTCCATAAAAATCCCAAAAGTACAGCGTTTGGAGAGCCTCCAGGTGGGTGAACAGCTGGTGCCGGGAGAGCAGTGTGCCAGGAGGGCGCGGGGAAGCTCTGCGCTCCTTCCCACATACCTGGCCCTGTGCATCTCTTCATCTGGCTGCTCACCTGCATCTCTTATTATATCCCTTACAGTAAAATCGTTAAATGGTAGAATGTCAGTGAGTGCTTCCCTACGTTCTGTGAGCCATTCCAGCAAATCATGGAATCCAGGGAGGAAGTGGTGAGAACTCCTATTTATAGCTGCTTGGTCAGACGTACAGGCCACAACCTGGGACTTTCGACTGACGCTGAAGTGGGCACACTCTTGTGGGACTGAGACCTTAACTTGCGGCATGTGATACTGATTCTAGGTAAACAGTGTCAAATTGAACTGAACTATAGGACATCCAACTGGCGTCAAAGGGAACTGCTTGATGTGTGCAAAGCCCACACATGTGGCGTCAGAAGTGCTACGATGGGCGAGGAAAGGAAAACGCAGGCAGTGCTTCTCCCTCTTCAGGAGCCAAGACAAATGAAAGCACAGGCCACACAACAACCTGTGCACAAATGTTCATAAAAGCATTATTATCCAAAAAGTGGAACCAAATGTCCACCAACTGGTGACACGTGGTGCATCAACACAATGGAATATTATCTGACCATAATACGGATTGAACTACTGATTCATGCTACAACATGGAGGAAACTTAAAAACATTATCATAAGTGAAAGAAGCCAGTAACAAAATGCCATGTATTGCATGATTTTACAGGCCAAAGTGTGGAGACAGAAAGTGGATGAGTGGTTGCAGAGGGGAGAGGAAGGGAACATGGGAAGAGAGTGACAGCGGGTACCAGGTATCTTCTGGGCTGACAGGAATGAATGCCCTGAAAACCATACAGTGGTGATGGTGGCAGGACCTCACGGACAGACCGAAAACCACTGCATTGTACACTCTAAGAGGGTAGATTTTATGGCACGTGAGTCGTAACTCAATTTTTAAAAAGGCCCATAGATTACAAACAGCATGGCAGAGCCAGGTAACTGGCACAGTTTTGTGCAGCCAGTAGAAAAGTGTAAGAAGGGGAGCCGGATTGCAGCAAAGGAAGAGAGGCTTCAACGGTGACCAGCATCTCAATCACAAAGAGCCTCGTAGCCCCAAGGGCCACTGGGAACCACTGGGGTGATTCACGGTGACGAGCAACACCAGATTTGTGTTTCAGAAAGACTGTCAACACGGCTGTGTCGTGGGGCACGGACTGCGGAGGTGCCAAGGGTCCAGTTATAGCGACAGAGGCCAGAGACACGGTCTCCAGACCTAGCGGAGGGACAATGTGAATAAATCACAACAAATAGAACAGAAGTGCGAGTGATGAGGTGTGAGAGGTGAGGCAAAAGAAGAGTGTGCGGCAGCCGAGCAGATGCCACCACCATCGGGAACAGGGAGAAGGGGAACCTCGGGAGGAGGCTCTGCTTCAGCAGCAAAGGAAGAAGATGGAGTTTGGGGAGAATGATGGAATTTAGATCAAGGAGAGATCCACTTTTTCCCACAGCTTTATTCACATAGCATACAGAGCACCAATTTAAATCAGACAGTTCAAGGGTGTTTTGTATATTCACAGACTTACGCAACCATCACCAAAATCAATTTTATCACCCCAGAAGAACACCTGTGCTCTTTAGCTATCATGCCCCTCATCTCTCCGCCTCTATAGGTTTGCCTATTGTGAACATTTAATACAGAGTCATAGAATTGGTCTTTTATAATTGGCTTTTTTCACTTAGCATGATGTTTTCAAGGTTCACCCATGTTGTAGCGTGTACCAGTCCTTCATACCTTTCCACTGCCCAGCAATATTCCATTGTATTAATATACTACGTTTTATTCATCCACTCAGCAGTTGATTTCTACTTTTTGGTTTTCATATGAATAATACTGCTATGAACATTCATGTATAACTTTTTGTGCAGACACATGTTCTCATTTCTCCTGGCTATGTAGGTTATCCTGTGCATCAATCACAGGATAACTCTAAAAAAGCTAAAAAGGAGAGACCTTAACGAGGTAGTTGGATACCTGGGCCTTAAAGTGAGAAACGTAGGATGCAGAATTCTACGAGGGAGCACACGCGCACACACACGCGCACACACACACACACACACACACACACACACACACACACGCACGCACGCGCGTCACCTCACCTCGGCAGTACAGATATTCCACACTTTCTGAGTGGATGCCCGCATACATCACACACACATCTACCCGCTGCTCACTCATGTTCGGCACCTACGCTGCCTGCACCAGGCGCTCATCTCTGCCCAGATTTACATGCAACTGTACTGCACAAAAAAGACCTTTTTCACATTTGCGCTGTTTCACATCCACTAACCACCGTGTTAACTGCAAGAAAGAGCTGCTGGTCCAGCTGAAAGCATAAAACGTACCCTTGCGCATGGCAGGAGACAGAGACTCTTCTCTGCAAACACCAGACAACTTAAATTGGGGAAGAAGGAACTAGGGCAAAGGGAGTCAGGGGCTACTATGAACACAATGGACCTCACGCAAGCAGAAAAATATGCCAAATTTATAGAGAAGATAAAACCACTCAAATGAAAATGCAACTAGAAAAGAGCTAAGTCTGCCCCGCTGAACACGGGCCCTTCCCAGGCTGGCACTGATAAGTCCTGTGTCTGCCTGGGGAGGCAACAGAGCTTTCAGGAAAACAGACTGAACCCAGATTAACCGGGGACTATCAATCGGGAGGAGGAGTTAACTGCAGATCTTTATCACAGAGCTCCTCAAAAGAAGTAAAACGTGCTTCTTTCCTCTTACATACGTACTGTGATGTCAACTAATGGCTAAGGGCTCCTAATGAAAGTACTGCACGTGACTATGTAAGACTCGTTCATAATGAGCATTTTTTACATTACTCTTGGCGCTGCTGAATTTTATGAAAATATTTTTCGGAATTAAATGCTCCTCCAAGAATAAGCCATCCACTTACTGATCTTGTTTACATCAAAAACAAATTTATGCTACAAATATTGTGTTACCTGAGATTTCAGAAAAGAAATGATCCAGGACCTACATCCAAAGTTTAAACAGTTTAACTTCCAAAAACTACCTGCTGTTACATCCCTGCTAATTTTGCTTAAAATCTATTGGCTCTGACAAAAAATTCAGAACTTTAATTCAATTCAAGAATTCTTAAAAGTAACTTTTCTAAATGAAAACTAGTTTACAAACCATTAAAATTCCAGAAAAAAATATACCAAAACACGAACAGCTATTTCCAGTTAGTCTAGAATGTTAAGTTATTTTTATTTTTTCAAACATTTCTGTAGGTTTTGTGAACACCCATTATTTTTATAATTAAATTTGTTCCGTTAAAGTATAACCCTTTATATTTTTCCATAACTATTTTATTTTATGTGGCTTACCTTTTTTTCCCAATCATTATTCAGAGATTCTGTACTTTGTTCACATATCTTTTTTAACTCTGCAATCTGGTTATCTTTGGTTTCTCTGATAACTTGACATTCACGTATGAGGGTCTGAACTGTCAAAAATGATGAAAACATAGTTAAACCAATTCTAGCTGCCACGTTAAGAGTCTGATGATAATAAAAACATAGTGTACCAGTTAACAGATCATTCCATTTCCCTCCAAGTCTTATCCGTTCTCTCCCCTAAAATCTCTCTTACTCTTTCCTCTCTTCTTATTTCCACCACCACAGCCTTGGCTGAATCCCCCGTTACTCACTCCCTCGACAATGTGAACAGTGTGCTGGCCTCGGTACCATTCCCCTCCAGTGGATCCTCCGCCGCTGTGCAGAGGTCTTCCTACGGTGCAGATCCCGTAGCGCCACCCCCAGACTTAAAATCACCCCGCAGCTCCCCTCCCCCACAAGACGGCGGCCAAAAACCTATGGCGTGAGAACAGCTCCGCATGATCTGGCTGCTTTCTGGCCTCATCTTTTGCCACTTCCATATGTTTAAACTCATGAACGTACCAGCCTATCTGCAGATCCCCGAGGCCATGTCCGCTCCTGCATCGCTGCCCAAATGCGATCACTGATCTACCTGGCACGTCCCAGCCTTCCCTGCTGCAACACTGCACATCTTTAGTGTCAGCCCAAGTCGCGCCTCTTTATGGACCGTTCGCCAACCAGGCTCCTCCCCTTGCAGGGGCAGAAAGAAGCTCCTCTGCATTCCCCGTGAGCCTCATAGATTTCTCCTCTAAGTCACTTATTACATTATGTGTTATAGTGGTTTACTTGCTTATTTCCTGAGGAGAAAGATATTTCAACGTTTTATCCACAGAGCAAAGGAGTGGTGCAGAGTCAAGTACTCCCAACTACATGTACTGAGTGCACAGATGAAGGGCCGTCATTACAACATGCTGCTGCTGGACACACTAAAATTGCTGCCAAAGTTTGTGTGACTAAAACAAAATATGCTTTAAATTATATAAAAGATTTCCCTTATAAATCATTTAAATTTCTATCTTCTTTTTAAAAATGCTTTAAACTGTCATTGATTCAAGTGAAAATGTGTTTAATATATTCGTGTCATCTGGATGGCAAAATAAATTCAGCTGTGTATCTGCTTGAATGCAGTATTTTCTTAGCTTACTGAATATGTTTTTATTCACTTACTTCAAGATAGCAAAATTTTCATAAACATTTACATAGAAATTTCTTTCACTCTTATATCTCAACTGTGCAACAAATAAGGCGAGAAGGAGCAGAATCCAAGTTAACCTAATATTAGTCTAGCATCTACAACATTTTACTTCACAATTCTAAAATTAAAACTAAGCCCTGTTTGCAAGTCAAAAAGCCTTAGGAAATAGTATTTTTAAAACTTAGGCATGTTTAAACTGCTTGGTTTGAATCAGGGTAAAAAAAAGAAAACCTAGAAATAAATTTTAAATATTCTTGTAGCCACTGGAATTTGGAGCGGCTCAAGGAAAATCTCTCCACTTTCCTCTTACTCATCACCTACCTCTTATCATTCACCAGACACTTCAAAATTTCTTCTTCCGTCCCATTCTCACTACTCCCACTGCCATCGTTCAGATATTCTGGGTTCTCATCATCTTACACACAAAATTCCAGAAGCATGGAAGCATAACATCCTTGAGTTGAAGGGACTTCATATATATTACTTATCTAATGGCGCCATTTTGTAACAAGTAAGCCGAGGCGCAGAGACTTGCTGATGTGACACAGCAGACGCTGAAGAGCAGGTCTGGGATTAGAGACCAAGTTTCCTAATAAGTGGGGTGCTCGCCTCTCTCTCCCTCTCCCTCTCCCCCCCACCTCTGTCTCTCTTTCTCTCTCACTCCATTCTGCCTCTAACTATTATAACAGACTGGGAATTGGCCTCACCATGTTTCACACGCCCACTGTTACCAGACTACTCCACCCAAAATATGAGGTCCTAAAACTCACCTCTCAAAAATCTTCTCTGACTCCCCAGCATCTATGGGATAAACTTGAAACTTCTAAATCTGAAATTCAAGGTCATGCTTAGGTCATGTCAAGTCACCTATCTTAATCTTTTTCCGTCTGTCTCTTAATGTATAGGATCTCTACTCTTAGATACATGGTTTTGCAGCATCCCTTCCACAACTTACCAATATCACATTCCTATCCCAGGACTTGGAACTCTTCTCTCAACTAATCCAATCTTACAAAATATTTTCAGCACTCTCCCTAATGACTGTCTGTTGCGTTTCAAGGTTTCAACCTATAGTCATAGTCAATTTAACACTTGATTACATGCTTTCTTTTCCTTCATAATGAAGGTGTAAATGGGGAATACTTTTTAAATGTTTGTTCTGTCGATCACAATACTAGCATAGACTATAAGGCATAAAGATACTTAATGGAATGAATTTTATTAGACCAGAAGGAGTAATTTCTCTAGACTTCCTTGTGAAAGACAGTAAGTTCTAATTCTATGACTGACCTATGGCAGCTCCAGCCCAGTGAAGAGGGAGAGAATTAAGAAGGAGCAACAGTTACAGACGCTTCCAAATCTTTACCCAAACCAACCACCATTGCTACCACACACACACACACACACACACACACACACACACACACACACACACACAGTTTTTCTTAAGTCTTGTAGAAGCTCACACCAACAGATCGACCGATGGAAAAACCCACGTAAACATTCCCCTCTCATACTACAAAAGGTCAGAAATAAAATTTTACTTTATACAAGAACTAAAATAGGGCTTCCCTGGTGGCGCAGTGCTTGAGAGTCCGCCTGCCGATGCAGGGGACGCGGGTTCGTGCCCCGGTCCGGGAAGATCATGCCGTGGAGCGGCTGGGCCCGTGAGCCACGGCCGCTGAGACTGCGCAGCCGGAGCCTGTGTCCCGCAACAGGAGAGGCCACAACAGTGAGAGGCCCGCGTACCGCAAAAAAAAAAAAAAAAAAAAAGAACTAAAATAAGATGGAAGTGTTATTAAAAGGTTTATATAACAATACAACATCACCTTTCTTTTCAAGTTTTCTAATAGTCTCCTCTGCTTCATTTTGTTTCTTTTTGTATAAAGTTTTCATTTCTTCTATTTCATTATTCTTTCTTTCTAAAATCTGCAAATGAATTTAAAATATTTTAGTATACAATATTGTTTTATGTATGGAACACATAATTTTTTTAAAAACTAGCACAATACTTCTGCAAGTCTATCTCAGCTAATCCCATAAATGGCTTCCCAAAAAGATGAAAAAATTATACTTTAGTGCACTGACAAAATATTAACTACACTAGATTACCGAAAGAAATGTTATCTGCTTTGAATTTTCATGTACCAATTCTTAAGGAGACTGTAAATGATAAATTAGGTGATTCTCTAAAATATACTTCAGAGATTAAGCCGTCACAAACTAGCAGAGAGAAGCCACCAGAAACTTGATACGTTGATACAGTACAACTCACCTCCCCACCACACTGGGACAGAACATCTGCAGACACGCACATCCCTGAACCCTCCCACTAGTGTCCTTCTCACTTTCACACACAATAACAAGAATTCCCAGACACACGGGAACACGCGATGCAATAGGCTTCTTTTATACTTAGTTCTGCTATTGGGAATCAAAAAAGTCAGCTCAAAATATGTCAAAAATTGCATGGATATTTTACATCCTTAATTTATACTGTGTCAGAAGTTTTTAAATGAATCATTTAGTAAACTTAATTATGATTATATGCTTCTAAATACATCTACACACACACACACACACACACACACACACACACACACACACACACACACACAAAAACTAGAGAATAACCAAAGAGTAAGAAAGTTTGCAAGCAGAAAAAAAAATGTACTAACCAAAGGGAAAAAAGAAAACCAAATTGAGGCAGAAGTATGAATATCCACTTTTCTTGTGGTTGAGGTATATTTCCTATATACCCAAATTCAGTTTTTTAAAAAAGGTTATTCACCCATGTCTAACCAACTTTTTCTTAGTGCTTTTATCACCAGCATTTTACTTCACCTTTCATTGTTTTAGTCCCACCTCTAAGAATGACTGGTAAATAAGAAAAGGAGATAGTTTGAGCCCAATGTCCATAAAGAAGCAAAAAAGGAAAAGGATGTATGCAAATAGATAAAACGCTCTCAATTTTACTCCTTCCCAATTCCTAACACTTAGAACATGGCATACATGCAACGAACTGATGAATATACTTTCCAAATCTAGCATGAGGTCAAGGATTTTATTTATATTTTACCTGGCATTTCAAACTAGTTGCATTGCTTTCTTTTTTCATGCAGAATTTATTTTAAAAGAGAAATTCCTGGAAAGGATTCTATTATTAAATGTTTTTCTTAGAACAGAGCTTTGTAACAGACATACCAAGAAGCCGATTTCAAATTCTATTACCATGATTTTCCCAAATATATTTCTAGATTTATTTATCTTATACATCAATAGGTTCTATTTCATTTGCACATATACAAATGCTATATTGAAATTATATTACTGAATCTCTAACATATCCATGAAAGAGAACTGTTTTTCTTGAACCATTTAAAGTAAAGTAAAATACTAGTAAGAGCAGAAAGTAATATTTGCCTTTAAAATTTGAATGGAAAAGAGGAAAGGAGAAGGAAAAGGATTCAATATTTTTTCTCTTGCTAATTTCCAGCCAGTGGTTTCCGTCTTGTTGCTCTGAAAGAAGGTGAGCCAAACATGCACCTGACTAAATACTAGCATGTTCTCAGCTCTACGGAAGCACGGGCACGTGATGCTGTGGCCTCAGCTCCCTGTCTCCACCTTTGTCACTTAACTCTGTGAAGCAGGGTCACAGGCTGAGTTCCAAAAGAGACAACACCAGGCTTCCATCTGGATCAATTTTCATGAGTTACAAATTCATACATCATATATTAAAATTATACATTATATACCATTACATTTTTAAAATCAATACTAAAATATAGTTTCAAATTCAGTGTACAATAATTATAAATTGATGACTTTTGCTATGCTCATTAAGAAGAAAAATTATACTTCAATGTGCAAATTGAAATACTGTAAGGCATAAATCCCAACGAGCTACTGAAAAAAAAAAGCCTACATTGGCAGTGCTAGCATTACAGTGCACGCAGTCTATACCAAAGAGAACTAAAGGGTTTCTTTTTAAATTAAAGGGGAGATTTTAGGGACTTCTCTGGTGGTCCAGTGGTTAAGACTCCGCACTTCCAATGCAGGGCGCGTGGGTTCGACCCCTGGTCGGGGAACTAAGATCCCACGTGCCGCGGGGTGCGGCCATAAATAAATAAATAAAAAGAAAGGAATTTTTAATTGCCAAAAAAACTGAAAGAATCTTAGACCAAAACAAACTCTAGTATTTACAGTTGATGTCTTATTTCAGCCTTTATGAAAGGTAATGATAGAATGTAAAGGACTATAAGAAGACCAGCCTTCCATCGATAGATAAAGAAGAACTAAAAGGTCATGTAAACTATAAGGATTGACATAAATACATCTGTTTAGCAAATCAAGTTTAAAGGTCAACTTTTGCTAGGATATTAATTTAGCAAATTCCATTTATTAGACTCCCATAAGTACATAAATAAGTGGATGGAGGGATGGATGGATGGATGGTCACAAGACCTAGAATATTTCAAATATTCAATATCAACAAAATAATAAACTGCATATACCCTACCTTCTGAACGTCAGCATCATGCTTCTGCTGCAGTGTAAGTTTCTCTTCATGATATTTAGCTTCCATCATTTTTGTTTTCATGTCCAACTTCAAGGAAAATATTTCAAAGGTGTGATTAATTTACTTTTCCCTTTGGCAAAAATACACAAATTAAAATGACTACCTATATGAGAGTATCATTTTCCCCCTTTACCTTATAGCCACTAGTCCAGCAATCATACTACATATACCAATATGTTGGTTACATTCTTTGATTACTTCTAAGCTAATTAAAAGTCTTTTTTTTTTTTTTTTTTTTTTTTTTTTGGTTT
>NW_006782421.1:1435578-1442512 GCF_000442215.2 Lipotes vexillifer
TTTTTTTTTTTTTTTTTTTTTGCGGTATGCGGGCCTCTCGCTGTTGTGGCCTCTCCCGTTGCGGAGCACAGGCTCCAGACGTACAGGCTCAGCAGCCATGGCTCATGGGCCCAGCCGCTCCACAGCATGTGGGATCTTCCCAGACTGGGGCACGAACCCGCGTCCCCTGCATCGGCAGGCGGACTCTCAACCACTGCGCCACCAGGGAAGCCCAATTAAAAGTCTTTTGAATAAATCTCACTTGACAGGCAAAAGTGAAAATACCGAACTCAGATTCGTCAGTGATCCCCAGTCCACTCCACCGCCAAAAAGCAGTCATTTTAAAGCAATATTTTGCTAAACCCACTTGGTATTTTAGCCTTTGTTTATTATTTTTCAATTGAGTAAGTCTCTATTCAACTTTTTACTTTTTTCTTTTCTCATATCTACGTACTCATTTCTAAATGCTCTTATTTACCTACATACTTAAATATAACAATTTGTGAAAGAATGCCCATATAGGCATATCACTGATAATGCACAGATTTTCCAGTTCTCGCTCCTGGAATTACAGACTCCGACTCCCTCAGGGCAGTGACTTCATCTCCTTCCAGCATCTGTCAACAGCTCCTAGCCTCCTAGACTCCTCAGACTGACCCCTGACCCACCAGTGTTCTGAGCAAAGCCAGCAAAATGTAACCAACACTTGTTAATAATAATGAGTGCATCTTAGGATTAAAAGAATAATAGTGACAGGTTTTAAGAAGAACAACAGAAAACTGATATCTTAAATGTGAAAGTATTTGACCTGATTCCTTACTATTTAAAAGAGTATGTACATTGGAGTCTGACAGGCCTCATTTTTAACTCTAATTCTAATCCCACTAGACATTCACTGTGGTGACTTTGGGCAAGTCACCATTCTGAGATTCTATTTCCTCTTCTAATAGTTAAGGATAATTATCTTACCTCAGTGAGTTGTGAAAATTATATTCAGTGACATCATTTAAGTAACCACAGTCAGTACAATGATTGGTACAAAGTACGCATGCAAAAAATATTAGTCTACAACCTTCAGGAAATTTTGCTTTTAAAATATTAGAAACATACTGTCAAAACATTTTCTTGAAAATTTTTGAAACATACTTCATATTTTTCAATTACTGTTTTAAATAAATAATCTGAACTAATGATAAATATGCATAATCAAATAAATATATCAAAATGAAATTTTAAAATTTTACAAACAAAAGCTAACATAACATAAATGCATGGCATCTGCGACAACACGGATGGACCTAGAGGGTATTACGCTAAGTGATATAAGTCAGACAGAGAAAGACAAATACCCTATGATCTCACTTATATGTGGAATCTGAGAAACAAAACAAATGAACAAACATGACAAAACAGAGTCATATATACAGAGAACAAACAGGCGGCTGCCAGAGGGGAGGGGATCCGGGGAGGAGAGAAATAGGTGCGGGAGACTGAGACGTACAAACTCTCAGTTACAAATAAATGACTCAAGGGTATGAAAGGTATGATGTGGGGAGTATAACCAACAGTTATGTCATACTTTTGTATGCTGACAGATGGTCACTAGACTTATCATGGTGATGACTTTGAAATGTATGTAAGTATCAAATCGCTATGCTGCGTACCAGGAACCCACATAGTGCTGTGGGTCAATTATACTTCAAAAACAAACAAACTCATAGAAAAAGACATCAGATTTGTGGTGACCAGAGGTGGGGGTGGGGGGAAGGAGGGCTGGAGGAAGGTGGGTGGTCAAAAGGTGCAAACCTCCAGTTACAAGACAAACAGCTGTCAGGGATGTAGTGAGCAGCACGACAAACAGAATGGACCCTGCTGTGCGCTATAACTGCAGGTTGTTGGCAGACTGAACCCTAAGCGCTCCCACAGGAGGAAAGCAATGTTTCTGTCTCTTTAATGTGTCTCTGTGAGATGACGGATGCTCACTACGCTTGCTGTGGTCATCGTTTCATAATGTGTGTAAAAGGCGAATCATTATGCTGTGTGCCTTACGCTCACACAGTGCTGTGTGCCAATTATATCTCAATAAAACTGAAAGAAAAAATAATAAACGTTATGAGTGGCAGACAGGGAGGGAGCTGTCCGGTTCCTACGCAAAAGGACAAAATTCTGAACATTTCCATCCTCTGGCTTCTAAGTCACGCAATAATCCTTCCTCATTTCAGCAAAAAGGGGGCTGGGTGATCTACATCCACCTGAAGACCCTCAACAGAAGCACTGGGGGTCTACCATAGAGGAATCGAACTCAAGAAGCAACATGACAAAGCTGGGCAGATGCCGGAGACACAATTCACAGCTGTGTCTTTCCACAGCACCTCTGAGAGAACGCGTCAGGCCTCAGCTTCCGAGGTCCAGCCCTGAACACCACGTGACCGTGCGGCCACAGCCAACACCACCACCTCCACCGGCTCTGCCTCAAGCTTGGTTGACGCGGTGAGGAACAGACGCCTGGCGCCTGCCTCAGGAATCCACTAGCTAGAGAAGAATCGTTCAGATTCTCGCTCTCAGCCAGTCAGCTACCTTGGGGAACAAACCCCAGTTCTCTAGGGGCAGCAGCCAAGAGAAAGCGGATGAATCCAGGAAACAGAAGAAAGCAAAGCAAATACACAAAACAGCAAAGACTAGAAGCCACACAGCAACTGAAATAGGAAGGAAGCAGCTTCAATGGTCTCCATGAGACGAGCCTTACTTGAATTCAAAAGAATTTCTGTGTTCCTGTTTACTTTAGGTAGCTTCATGAATCTCTGTTCTTGTAACCAAAGAGATCTATCTAAATTCTATTTCTCTGGTTTAACTTTTTACTTTGGTGTAATACTAAACTTAAAAAAAAGTTGCAATGATAACACAAGGAGCTCCTCTTTAGCCAGATTCACCAACTGTTTTACATTTTGCTTCATGTGCTTTATCATTTTATACCTATATCAACATATATATAATACAAATTATTCTCTGAACCATTTGTGAGGGAGCCAGAGACATCATCCCTAAAGACTTCAGTGTATGTTTCCTTAAAACACAGACTGTCTTTTATAACCACAGCAGTCATCAAAATCAGGAAATGTAACATTAACACAATAATATTATCTGATGTACAGTCTAGAGTCGAGGTTTATCAGTTATCACAATAATGTCATTTATATCTATTTTCTTCACAATCCAGGATCCAATCCAGGATGACACATTGCCACTAGTTGTCATATCAACGTATCTCCATTAACTGGGAAAAGCCTTTCTTTGTATTTCTTGACCTTGACATTTCTGGAGAATACAGCCAGTTATTGAGTGTCCCTCAGTTTGGATTTGTCTGACGTTTCCTCATGATTAGTTAGACTTATCAGATTTTGGCAAGAATGACACTAAAGTGATGCTGCGTCCTTTTTCATTCCATCTCATTAGGAGGTCGGTTTGTCCCAATATTGCCAATGTAAGGTTTAATAACTTGGTTAAGATAGTGAACACCAAGTTATCACAAGGTGGTATGATAGAGAAAGTTTCTCTACTGACATCCTTAAAAAAATTTTTTTTTACTTAAAAAGAATATCTCTTCCCTTGACCTCGACACCACAGAATAGCTCTATCTTTCTGCCCTATACTCTACGGCATGATTCATGATAAATCATCAGAATTACAACATGGAAACAATCTAACAAGTATAGTATATAAAGGCAATACAGGATACAGGATATAGATATAACTATAAATGTATATAGCTATACATATGTGTGCATCTTTATACACATACCCACAGGTGTATGGAAAAGACATTAAACAGCCTTGCTTAGTTTAGCTTAACACAAAAGACTGAAATTGAAAGACTGACTATAACACTTCTAACTTGTCTGGCCTCCAGGTAACTCTGATGACAAACAACATTTAAGTTTTCCTTACTGAGCTCAGAATATATGCTATCAACTTCAGACTTAAGAAGAAGGGAGATCTACTTCAGGCCGTAACGGAGTAACTAGTACCGACCTCACCTCCCCCTATTAACAGCCATCAAACAGGATACAATTTGTGAAGGAACCATTCTCTGGTATTAGAAGCTGGGCAGTGCAGTAAATCCTGGCGTCCTCCTAAGCCGAGCCCCACTGTCATTCAGGCTCTCTGCACAGACACAACAGCCAAAGCCCAGCTAGAACTGCAGCCCTACTGAACCAAGATGGCAAAGGCAAAGAAATAACTGAGCCTCAATGACAGAATCTTCAGTGTCGGGCTAAGGCAGAGGGAGCCACGACGAGCGTGAGCACAGATGCCCCTCGTGAGGCACTGCGGAAGAAAAGGGAGCGCCCTCCTGTCCCACTTTAAGTCCTTGCAGACTTGCCAAAGAGGCCTGGGTTGGAACTGACGTACCCCTAATGCCAGAGAGGCCTGGGTTGGAACTGACGTACCCCTCTGGGCCATTTGCCCCCATCAAAAGTATTTTACCGTGAGAATCATTGGCATAAACGCAAGAGGAAAGCCTCACCTCACTGGACCAAGTCCCTAGGCGATATGACCAGAAAGTCCACTCAATGACTGGAACCACCCCAGGGCTAAACCCCCTACTTCTAGAAAGAGAAGTAAAAGCCATCAAGAGATGGTGACAGCTCCACAGGGGTTAAGTGGAGTGTGTGACAAGCCATTCTACGGATAACCGGCCGCTAAAGCAAAGGAACTGAAATTGTGCAGCTTCACTTTGAGGAGGGCTTTCCCACGAGCTTTTTTAAAGAGAACCTCTGAAATTTCTGCTTAGAAAGAGCTTAAGAAATTTTATTTACAAAATCCATTGGGCCCCATTTTCTCTGAAATATTTCCTTCAAAGAATACCTCTGAGTCTGGACATTCCTACCAAATGAATGAAGCTGATGAAAATGCTCACTTACCTCATGTAAAATTATTTCCTTGGGTTTAAAAATATCCTACTTACAGTATAACTAATTAGATTTTAGGACTATTACCAATGTCATTTCACTCAACTGAATATTCGCAAATTTTGGATTAAGGGTTTTTTTAAAGGAACACTTACCAATCTATTCACAAAGATAATCAACATTCCCTCTTACAGAGGAGCAGGTTTCTTATTCAAAATCCTACTTTTTACTATTCCTAGTTTTCCATATGCAAGTTATGTTTAACATTTGAACTGAAATTAGCAGAAGGACAAAATAAAATGCATAATAACCTTTAATGAGTTTTTAAGGAAAATAATGTATTAAAGTTACTCAGATAGGAATCACTACACACTTTAAAATACCAAGGAACAACGTTCAATGTTATTCCAAGGCTTTAATGTTGACCGACTACCTCAACCATGTCTAAAGGAACAAAATGTACAAAACAGCAGGACTTATTTTCATGCAAAGAATAACTCTACAACTTGACAAGTTTTAAATGATGTATAAAATGTAGCCATTGTAATATCACTGAACTATTTTGTGTGCCTTAAATTGTAAGGCATAAAAGGTCAAAGCATGACTGACGTCAACCATCTCTACTTCCAAAGTATTAACAGCAACGCAACCCAATGATGTGTTTGCTTAGTCACACTTTCTTTCTACATCTGAACAATCATCACAGCAAATTTCAGAAGTGATTTATAAAATAATCATCACTCTACTTACTCAGATACCTAATTGTTATAATCATCTTTTTAGAGAATTCTATTAGTTACTAGTCAGAGGAAATTATGGTGCCAGTGATTAAGATTCTTCCTGATTAAAATCTCCAGTATCCTACTCTCAAAATGTTCTTTTGTAATATTGCATAATGCCAATTGTTATTCAGTGTGCTTATTTATAAGCATAGCACAAATAACAATGTGTCTCCTTCTCTCGTTGTCTTAACACCGGGGCTTAGAGATGTATGAGGTCTTCCTAAACAGTACTTCCTAATCTCCTCAGAACTCATCACATGAAGGGAAGAAGTGATATTTAAACATACAGAGTGTATGCTGGCACCTTCTTTTTTCTAATTTTTAAAATTTTGTTCATACATCATACATGAACACAATTTACATGACACATAGAGAGAACCATATTACATACTGAGCTTTTGTTTATTTTGTTTAGCTCCTCTGCACTCCCTGGAATATTCCTTTCCTTTTCCTATTTGATTCTCTCCCTCTCCTCCATCAACACCTGCATGGGGTACGGAATAGGGACATTAACAGCGGAGTATATTTTCGTAACTTCTGCCATGCTCAGAGAATCATATATAAATATAAAGGGGCAAAATGCATGCACCAGTATGGGCTTGTGGCACAGACTAGGCGGATCCCCAGACATTTATCTTCCTCCTCTTCCTTTGGGGCCTCACTAACACCACCAAACTGGGGCTGGGCAGATGGCTGCTCCATATGTAAGTATGGTCAAGGGGGATGATGGGACAAAAATGCTGCAGGCAACCTTGATGGACATATTTTTTTAGAAGTGGCTTTCTCTCCATCCTCTTTCCTTCTGAAAGCTCATGCTTAAGAGATAAGGCATTGGTGAGCAACCGAGACCTCAGATGCAGAGACTGAAGCTGTGTGCTGAGGACAGAGAGGTTTCCCACCAGCCTGGGTCTCTGATGACATCATAGAGCAGCACACTCCCCACATGCCCTGCACTGTCGTATGACAGCTAAGTAAATTCTCTTCTTTAAACTGTTATACCCTTAGCAATATATAATTTTTTTATTATGAATGTTTCACACACAAAAATACATGTTTTCTGGGCTTCCCTGGTGGCGCAGTGGTTGAGAGTCCGCCTGCCGACGCAGGGGACACGGGTTCGTGCCCCGGTCCGGGAAGATCCCACGTGCCGCGGAGCAGCTGGGCCCGTGAGCCATGGCCGTTGGGCCTGCACGTCCAGAGCCTGTGCTCCACAACGGGAGAGGCCACAACAGTGAGAGGCCCGCGTACAGCAGAAAAAAAAAAAAA
>NW_006782421.1:1442522-1450004 GCF_000442215.2 Lipotes vexillifer
AACATGTTTTCTACACCTTGCTTTTCTCTCTGAACCGTATCTCATGGAAATCACTCTAAAAACACCTGCTACAGTTTTTTTCATTCTTTTAAATAGCTACCAACTATTCCTTAATGAGGAGAAAACAAAATTTGTTCAACCATATCCTCCTTAATGCATATTCACTTTATTTTCAGTCTTTTTCCACTTCAAACAACACTGCAAAACATTCTCACATATGAGTCCAACACACCTGAATTTTGATTTCTACAGGGTGGATTTTCAAAAGACATGCCAACGATTCAATGGTGGCTATATCTTAATAGGTTTTGCCCTCTGTTATAGGCAAATTCACATTTCCACCAAGAGTAGATATCTCACTACTACTCTAAGTTGCACTTCCCTGAAAACTACTGTGTGTCAGCCCCTTTTCACATGTTCTGGGGCCTTATGAATCTGGTCTTCTATGAAATGCCCTTTCACAATTTTAATCCACGCTTCTGTCTGTCAATCAGTAAAAACCTGGTATGCTGTACACATTAAGACACAGTCTGTCTCAAATATTTTCGCCAAATCGATTATTTTTCTATTGATCTTTTGTTGTATTTTTTTACCTTACAAAGTCTTTATTTCACTTGAGTCAAATATTTCTATCATTTCTTTTACATGTTCTGGGTTTGGAAAGGTATTTGGGTTAGAAAGATCTTCTGATGTCAAGATTTTTGTTGTTTTGAAGCTTTTTTTGTCTGGGCCTCTATAGGTTAAAGGTACATCCAGAATTTGTTTTTGTTTATTTTTGTTTTTAGAGGAGAGGACCCAATTTTATTTTCTTCCAAGTAAATGAAAAGTTGTACCAGGATCATTTACTAAATAAAAGTCTGTTCTCAATGTAATGACAATGAACTTTGTTACTACATTTTTATTTTTACGGGGACTTGATTTTTTTCTTGGAATGTTCTTTTTGGTTTTAACCATGTCAGGACTGCCTAATAAAAGCAGTTGAGAAGTATTCCCTCCTCCTCCACAATCTCAAAGAACCTGTGTAATACTGGAATATAGTTCTTCCTTAAATGTTTCCTTACAGAAATACGTAGTTGTAAAGTGGAGTATTTTAGTACCTTTTCCGAATAATTGTAAATATTCTTTTTAAATACACGAACACTCCTAAGTGCTAGGTTTGTAAAGTTACTTGCATTGTAGAATATGAAACTTTTCACACTGTCACAGTAAGTTCTATTGGTCTATCTTGAACTCGGAATGGCTCTTTTACCTATGCGTGATTTTATAACATCATCCATTACTCATTTGGAAAACATCAGTTCAATGAGTTATAGAGATTTCCAAATATTGAAAATTTCATTACATAATATAAAAACTTCACACTGTTTCATATCACCACCGATCTCACTGGAAAGGTCTTAGTATTGGAAAGTTCTTGAGCTCACAGTGACTGATACAAGGTTGCCAAAATTCTAATTTGTATTAAAAGGTCAAATTTTATCACCAGCAGCAAATATGGTCAGTCGTTTTGCTTAAAGTGACAGGCTCAATTTGCTCATTTTTGAGAAAATGTCTGACACTATCCAAGTCCAAATAACCATATTTTGTCCCTCAGTCATTCTTTCAAATAAAAATGATATTCCCCAAGAACAGCAGCTATTGCAATTCATAAGTGAAAAAAAGCAGACAAGCGTTTTGCCTCTGGCACGTTGATATGCACTTGGATATGAACCATAAGTTCTTTATACATGGCTCCATTTCGTCACTCAGATATCCAGAAGATGCATATTTGAGGTACGAGATTTAATAAAATTAATAATTTCCTACTTGCTTCATCGAGGCTATTCTTAAATAAGATTGGTAATTTTTTCCCTGTGAGCATGTGACAGTGAAGAATATGCCTACCAGTACAATTTGGTGCCACTGCTTTGATGGGGGTTAGGATACAGTTTTACCCAGTGCTGTGTTTGCAACATCAATGCAAGTGTCAATACAGTAAAAAAGTAAATAACATTTTTAAATTATTACAAAAATAATTTTGACCTCATAGGCCTCATGAAAGAGTATTGGGGACCACAGGGTTCGCAGCCCACACTCTGAGAACCACTGCCCTAGAGAAACTCTTGTACATGTGTGTCAGGAAACATGTACAAGATTGTTCATAGGGTTATCGCTTGCAAAAGTCAAAAATTAGAATAGATTCATCGACAAAATGGCAAGAAACTGTGGAAGATTCACTGAATACAAAGTAATGCAAATGAAGCCAACTATAGCTAAATGGCGTAACAAGGATGAACGTCACCCACATACTCTTGAGCAAAAAAATATGTGAAGTTTAGTTTTATTTAAATGAAGGTCAAAATCCACTAAAACAGAAATATTTTCATTTTTAAGAATGCAGGCATTGGTGGTAAAGTCAAGCTTAAAAACAAAGGAGGGAAATTACCAGAGAAGTCAGGATAGCAGTTACTGCTGGGGGAGATGGATGAGGTAAGATGGGGAAGAGTCAGACAGCAGGCTGCTGACGTCTTGGCAATGATCTCATCCTTGCCTGCATGCACTTTCCAATGGTTCTCCTTTGTATAATTATTTATTATAGTTTGTAAGACTCCGTGTATCTGAATGCTATATTCATAAGAAATGTTTTAAAATATAAATTCTCTCATTATGTCAATGACTGTAGATTACATCATCTTGGATTTATTTAAATTCTACATTTAACTAGCAGATTTGCAAAAGGAAAAAATGCCTAATTGGCATTCTGTGTAAGAAAGAAGCAATATCCCTTTTTAGGCAATGGGTGGGAACATTCAATATGGGTGGAGGTGAAGTTCAAAGGAAATACTCTATTTTATTTCACAAAAAGAGCAGTTTCTACTGTCTGTTCTCTGAAAACTGATGGTTGCTCTGAAAATTGATCTCCCCTCGTGTTGTTTCTTCTTTCATTTTCACTGACAACAGTTTTCCAAATGTCTTAATCTATGTCAGAAATCTTTTTTAAGAATACTAAGAAAAAAAAGAACCCCGCTGCTTGATGGCACTCAAGGTCACACAATTCTGTGATGTGGAAATCACAGGAAATGTGTTAGCAATTACAAAGGCAAACAAGTCCAAGTATGTTCATGAATGACAGACTAAGGTTAAAATAAAGGATCACGGTCACCGAACGTCTTCCCATAATGCCAAATAAATTGAAAAAAACTTCTAATCTTAAAATATTTTATAGGTGTGTTTTTACCAATCAAAAGAAAACTACTACAGTTCTTCAACTCTAATAAAATAATATTGCAAATATTACTCATTTAACATCTAAGGTATTTTCCACACAGTTTATAAACTTAAAGTGGAAATTGTGTTTTATAAAGTTTGATTTCCAAAGGCTAATTAAATATTTTAGGACTCTCTAAAGCATCAAAAGAATTGCATCATTTATTAAACACAGACAAACTCTTGTAATCTGAATATAATTTCATGTCACTCAATTCTCTCCATACTTACTGCATTCTTAAACTTAAGCATTTCAACTTCCTAAATTTTGATTTTATAACATTAAGAATTGACTAACCTAGATTATCATCACTACTCATAGTAAAACCCTGTGAGATGGATCTGAGATTTGAATACAAAAATAAGGTTTAAAAAGAGACAAAAATATGAATTTTTTTCATAATCTTGGAATAAGAAAGTCTATTCTACAAAATACAAAAACCAGAAGCCATAGAGAAAAGACTGATAGATCCAACTATGAAAAGAAAACTTCTATACATTAAAAAAATAGAAATAAATCAAAAGACATACAGAGAAAAATACTTGTAAGATATATGACAAAGACCTGAATTCCTTAACATATAAATTGTTCTTAGGAATCACAATGAAGACAAACAATTTAACAAAAATATGGAAAGGTATAAGAAAAGACAGCTCACAAAAGTGAAATTAAAAAGACAATAAACAGGGCTTCCCTGGTGGTGCAGTGGTTGAGAGTCCACCTGCAGATGCAGGGGACGCGGGTTCGTGCCCCAGTCCCCCAGTCCGGGAAGATCCCACATGCCACGGAGCGGCTGGGCCCATGAGCCGTGGCCGCTGAGCCTGTGCGTCCAGAGCCTGTGGTCCACAATGGGAGAGGCCACAACAGTGAGAGGTCCGCAAAAAAAAAAGACAATAAACAGACAAAAAATATGTTCATTCTCACTTACATAAAAGCAATGGAAATATCAAAGCAACAAGATGCTATTTTTCATCTCACAGATAATCAAAAATGTTTATAATTCAGTGTTGATGATGAAATGGGAAAATAGACATTCTCATATACTATTGGTGCAAGTACAAATAGACCTAACCTTTTTTAATAGTTTATGAAGATATACATAATTCACATACTATGACACTCACCCACTTAAAATATACAATTCAATGTCTTTTTAATACATCAGAGAATTATGCAACATCACCACAGTCTAATTTAGGACATTTTCATCACTCCAAAAAGGAACTCTCACACCCACTGGCGGTCACTCCCTACTCTCACCCAAGCCTGCAGACTGAGGCAGACATAACCTCATTTTAAGGGCAATCTGTCAATGTCAATCAAAACTTTAAACCTGCAACCCTGTTACTGGGCAATTCAATTTCACAGAATTTATTGTATAAGAAGAAATATGCAATACATAAAAATATACACAGGGATATTCTTGAAACACTATTTGTTGTAGCAAAATACTCTACAAACCTCTATCCCTCAATAGGAATCTATATTAATAAAATGTGGTCCATCAGTAAAATAAAATACAATGCAACTATTTAAAAAGATGATGCCATACTACTGATATAAAAAAATCATCAGAGTATATGTTAGCATTTAAAAAGCAAAATGAAACAGTATATAGAGTATGCGCTAGGATCTTATTTGTATTTTAAAAATGAGATATTCCTGGGAACTTTTAAAGAGAATACACGTTAAATTTTCTGCAGTGATTGCCTTGAAAAGATCAGGTGTTGAGGAAATGAAGATTACTATTTAATTTAATATTTAATTTTAAAATAAACTTAACTCACCTGAAACAATGCTATTTCTTATTTTTAAAATGCCACCCAGCAACAACAAAAGCATTTGTAGATGAGAACATGTACAAGACACATCAGGGTTGTCTGATGTGAACATGAAAGAGCCTGCTGAATTTCAAAGCAGAAAAGCATTTGCCCTCATGCCCATAAGTATATGTCTAACAAAAGTGACTTAATCAAGTAGACATAAGATCATCCTTCTAAAGGATAACTACACACATCACAATGTAACTATGCATTTAAGTTTAGGGAAAAATCCAAGTTAGAAAACTATCTCTTGAAAACAGACAAAAATATTAAAGTGGTATGGTTGGTATTTTCTTTTTTGTTAATTCTTTTTTTTGCAAATGGACTTTTTTATTGATCCTTCTATGCACCATTCTAGAAAGAATTTGATACAGTTACACAAATATTGATATACACAAATATAATAAGATTAAAGTACATAGACAAAAAATTGAAAAGAATATGAAATAGAAAGAGACCACTAAGGACAAAGCTTTAGGACAGCACACAAAACACAAAAGTACATGTCATAAAATATTACAGTTGCTGAAAATATGCTGTGGAAGCTCTGATCTTTCTAGTGACAAGAACAGGGGAAACACCATGATCTCTAACAGTTATATTATGCTTAGCATAGAGATACACATGTAATTCAGGAAAATCAATGTTTTTCCTAAAGTCTGAATATCTTTCTTTCAATGATTAGTATTCTCTATTTTCAAAAATGAAAATATTAAAAAACTATCTCCTGAAACTGAAAAAAACTTAAAAATAACACGTTCTGTATTAAAAATATAATTAGTCATCTTATATTTACAAAGGCAATCTAAACTGCTACCTTCCTCTACCTTCAAATGGCTCCTAATTATCTTTGCCTTTTTATATTCATTCTCATTTTTGCATATAATATATCCTTTACTTGTACCTTATAATCACATACAATGTTCATGATACTTCCAAGCATTTATTTTTATTTTAGAGGTTAAATTGTTTATGATACTAAACTTACAAAAATCCATTATTTCAATTTACCATGTAAGACATAATTCATTACCCCATAGAAATATTTAGAATGCATATAAAGACAGACATATAAGGACATTCTTCCCAGAATTATTTATATTAGTGAAAACTCAATCTCAATACCCAACAATAGGGATAATTTAAATTACATGGGGAGAATTCTATAATATGAACTATAATACAGCCATTGAAAATAAATGCTTAGGAACCATATTCAGTAGCATAAAATACTTGAGTTATACAAAACAATGTATATGATATCATCTCAGTTTTCTAAAGAAAAATAACATGTTTACAGGATACATAAAGAAAAGACTAAAAGACAACCCAATGATATTTTTACCAGTGTTTTTATTTCATAGACGATTTTATTTCCTTCTTTACATACGTCTATATTTTCCAAGTTTTCTTTAATAAAAATCCACAAATTATTTTACAATCACAAATACTACTTTAAAAGAAAGATTAAACTAAGACAATTCTCACACTGGAGCAACTCAGCATACACTTTTAAATATTTTAGGATGGAGAAAAAAATATGATCAAAAAATTTCATCAAAAATAGTCAGACTTGAGGACACAGGGAGTGGGAAGGGTAAGCTGGGATGAAGTGAGAGAGTGACATGGACATAAATACACTACCAACTGTAAACAGATAGCTAGTGGGAAGCAGCCGCATAGCACAGGGAGATCAGCTTGGTGCTTTGTGACCACCTAGAGGGGTGGGATAGGGAGGGTGGAAGGGAGACGCAAGAGGGAGAAGATATGGGGATATATGTATACACATAGCTGATTCACTTTGTTATAAAGCAGAAACAAACACACCATTTTAAAGCAATTATACTCTAATAAAGGAGTTTAAAAAAAAAAGTCAGAAATGACTATGTAGCTACACAAAGAGTTATTTTAGCCAAAATATACACTGGATATATTTTAAGATATGGTGTAAGTTGATGTTTACATGCAAACTTCTCAATGATGCCACAAATATTTTTACAGTATGCCAAAAAGAAAACAAAAACATAAGGGTGCGGAAAAAAATAAAGCCACTCACATTTAAAATTATGAATCTCAAATGCAATACACAATACCTATAAATGTTTTCTCTTTCAACACGTATGTGGGGAGGCTTGGTATGTTTACCCCTGACCCAAGATGTCATCATAAAGAATAAGGAGATTATTTCAACAAAACACCAAAAAAAAAATTCAAAAAGACACCAGGTCCTTTCAATTATTTATTCTATGGGAAGCAGTCTCAACAGTAAAAGGAAAAGGAAAAATAGTTGGTAATGACTTAGAATGATGTGTAAAAACAATTAATGACAATTTTTTTAAAAGGAAAGAATTTCAGGGCTTCCCTGGTGGTGCAGTGGTTGAGAGTCCGCCTGCCGATGCAGGGGACACGGGG
>NW_006782421.1:1450110-1464161 GCF_000442215.2 Lipotes vexillifer
CCGCGTAACACAAAAAAAAAAAAAAAAAAAAAAAAAAAGGAAAGAATTTCGAAACGACAAAGAAGGTGCATCTGAATGTAAGTATTACCCTCAAAAACACTTTTTAGAGTGTAATTTCTTTTTATTTCAACAGGTTCTTCAAACACGAGCAGTGCACTAAGAAACAAAACCCTGCATGCCTTAAATTGGAGCTATAAAACGACGGAATATTACTGAGATCAGCAGCAGTCACTCCACCAGATTGAAATTTAAAAGGGGAGGGAGTAGGATGAATTGGGAGATTGGGATTGACACATATACTCTACTACATATAAACTAGATAACTGATGAGAACCTCCCCATAGCACAGGGAACTCTACTCAGTGCTCTGTGGTGACCTGAATGGGAAGGAAATCTAAACAAGAGGGGATATATGTATACATAGAGCTGATTCACTTTGCTGTACAGCAGAAACTAACACAACACTGTAAAGCAACTATACTCCAATATCAATTAATTAAAATACATGAATACTTTTTTTAAAAAAGAAATTTAAAAGAAAAAATAGCGCTTCCTCCTCTGTTATCAACAAAAATAAACTTATACGCTCATGATATTGTATGGAATAGCTAAGAAAAATATCATTGTCTTCTGTGATATTTTATAAATAGGATGGTAAGACAACTCTATCATGTTGAAAATACCCAAATTGAAATTAAATTTCAGAAATTCTTAGGCGCCTCCCATTAAAATGAAAGATAAAATTATTGAAATAAATTAATTAAAACCATTAATCTAAGTCCAAAAATATTTTTCACAATTTGCCCATTTAAATAGTGCATTACCATTTACAGGTTACATACATATTCACTGTTCTCATCTGACTTTGTAACAACCCTGTTTAAACAAAAATTAAACTAATATTCTTAACTTCCCTGGGCCATATAACTAGAAAATGGTTAAGGCAGATTAAGAACATAATTTTTCAGGGGCTTCCCTGGTGGCGCAGTGGTTGAGAGTCCGCCTGCCGATGCAGAGGACAGGGGTTCGTGCCCCAGTCTGGGAAGATCCCACATGCCGCGGAGCGGCTGGGCCCGTGAGCCATGGCCGCTGAGCCTGCATGTCCGGAGCCTGTGCTCCGCAACGGGAGCGGCCACAGCAGTGAGAGGCCCGTGTACCGCAAAAAAAAAAAAAAGAACATAATTTTTCAGGTTCCTAATCTAATTGTCTTTCATCGTACCACATAGATGACCAGTGTTTCATTGGTGTCCTAAGCAAAAAAATAATAATAATGATGATTTTTAAATTTTACAGAATAAAAGTTTTTAAAAGAAAATAATAAAGCAAATTAATGACTACTATTATACATGTGGAGTACACAGGTACCCAAAGACTACAAAATCTTCCTACTAATCCTGTAAAGCAGACACCTCCCAAGTAAGATGAAGAAACTGAGACTCAGGGAGGATAGGTATCTGCCCATTTTCACATAGCTGGTAAGGAGGATTTATAGCCACATATTCTTGACTCCATAGCCTTTGCTCTTAACCAATAAACACCACTGCCTCTTTAATAATTCTATTTTCAAATGATCAAAGAAAGATAGCACATTGTGTCCTATAGCAGCTCTAGCATAGCTGAATTTAGCAGATCAATTTAAAATAGTAGAAACAGTAAAAATAGTGAAATTAGAAAGATACATTATGAGGAAGCTGAGATAAAGAAAGTATGAAGGGGGCTTCCCTGGTGGCGCAGTGGTTGGGAGTCCGCCTGCCGATGCAGGGGATACGGGTTCGTGCCCCGGTCTGGGAGGATCCCACATGCCGTGGAGCGGCTGGGCCCGTGAGCCATGGCCGTTGAGCCTGCTCCTCCGGAGCCTGTGCTCCACAACGGGAGAGGCCACGACAGTGAGAGGCCCACATACCACAAAAAAAAAAAAAAAAAAAAAAAAAAAAGAAAGTATGAAGGGATTCACTGAGGTCAAAGATACTGCTTCTAAAACCTGCCATCCCCCCCAGGCCCTGATAGTCAGGAACTGATAGTCAGGAGAGAGCCCCTCAGCGCAACCTGTCCAACAGGCCTGGGGCCAGGACACACAAAATGGAAGACGGGCAACACAGAGTTGCAGACAGCCCCGCCTTTCCTGCATCAGTATTTTACATCCGTACCAATGACAACCTCTTCCTACCATGCAACCTGATTCTAACCAGAAAATTCACATTACACAAAATACAAAAATTGTTTAATAAATTAGATACACCAGAAATATGTCGAGCCTACCTCCTTCTCATGCATTCGAGACAGTAACTGATCATCCTGGAGACTGCTGGATTTTCTCAGGCTGAATTTGGGAGTCATCTGTTGAATGAGAAAGAGTCATTCAATACTTTTTCAGGCCTGGTTTATCAAAAAGTAAACTCTAAATTGGCTGAAGTTCATGCCAAAATAATACCAATATTGGAGAAAAATAGTGATTTATTCACTTCCAAGCGATAGGATTAATAGGACTATTATGCTTCATAATGTGGACTTGCATTATTTTCTCTAAATAACTTGAGGATTATTTTCTTTTAAAATATCTAAATGAAAGTTCAATGCATTTCTCACCTACCAAAGTAACTGGGATAGGCTTCTGTCTCAGGTACCGAGGATTTTCTATCTGAAAATTTTTAAATAAAATAAAGACATTAATATTTGAGTTTTAATTAAACCATAATGAAAATGTTTCCCATATGTCTTAATATTTAGTATGTTTCTTAGAATGGGTATTGCATAATATATTTTTAGTGCCCCATGAACAAATAAAATATAAAGCATAAACTCCTTTGTGCCATAAATGCACCTGCATGACCCTCTCACAGCCTAACCACCCAGCCTCATCCCCACTTCTCCTCACCTCACATTTCATCCCCCAGGACACTGAATGACCTACATCACCTACGGTAGGTCTTCCTGTGCCTCTCTACCTCTGTCTACCCTTCTACCCCTATAAGTACCCTCCTATCATCCTTCGAGTCCCAATTTAATCGCTACACTCCCAGGAAGATTTGATGTATGAATCCTTAACTTACCTCCATAATAAGAACTGGAATACAAAATTCCTTTGGGATTCCTCCTATATCTACCTTTCTATCCCCCAATATACCCTATGTTCCAAGGACACCGAACAACTTGCTCTACCTTGAAAGCACTACACTCTCTCCCATATCTGAGCCTTTGCAACCTGTGAAATCATTCTCCCAACTTCTTCATGTGGTTAACTTATTCCAGACTCTCAGTTCAGGAATGTCTCCACCAGGAAATTTAGTTAACTTCCTACTACTGCAGCAGTACCCTGGAGGTTCATCTTCCTTTTGTGATCTAACATCTATCTTCTGCAAAACTTGTGGACTCTGAAAATAGACTATGCCTGTCTTGTAACACACCTATCCCGACATCCACCACAGGACCCAGTAGGTAGCGGGTGTTCCACAAAAATTCAGTAAGAAGGAATAAAGGAAGGGAGGGAGGGAGGAAGAGAAGAAAGAAGGAAAGAAGAAAGAAAAGAAGGAAGGAAGGAGCAAACTGCACCTGATCCCACCCTCTTATCATCTCCTGAAGTACGCTGTGTGTCTCTCATGGCTCTTCTGTTATATTTACGTGTTTATCAGTATGTCTCCATATCTGTCTTTAAGCTCAGTGACTGCAAGGATGATGACTTCTCAATTTTGTATTCCTGGAACCTAGCATAATACTTAACATGTAGCAGGCTTTCAATGAAATATTTATTGAATTCATGTACTATATAATCAATTAGAAACACTGATTGTTATCTCAACTACTTGATCCACAAATGAAGTGATAATTAAAAATCATTATCATGGAATTCCAACCTCTTAACATCATAAACTCACAATTTGCTGCATGGATAACCTCAAAATGTACAAGAATATGAATGTAACACTAATTATGACTTCAACCTAGGATAGTGGTTCTTACCCTGAAGTAAACCGTTAGCATCAACTGACAAACTTTTTCAAACATATATTACTGGGTTCCACTCCTCCAAAATCCCACTGTGTTTTCAAAAAGCTTCTCAAATGGTGTATTATAATTAATAATCATGGAAGATGAACAATCCATACTCAATTTGACAAAAAAGTTCGGGGTAAAGAATCAATAATTGAGAGAATATAGCGGCAATGAAGTTAAAAATAGAACTTAATCAAAAAATATTTTAATAGGGCTTCTCTGGTGGCACAGTGGTTGAGAGTCCCCCTGCCGATGCAGGGGACACGGGTTCGTGCCCCGGTCCGGGAAGATCCCACATGCCGCGGAGCGGCTGGGCCCGTGAGCCATGGCCGCTGAGCCTGCGCGTCCGGAGCCTGTGCTCCGCAAAGGGAGAGGCCACAACAGTGAGAGGCCCGCGTACCGCAAAAAAAAAAAAAAAAAATTTTAATATAGGACAGATAAACAACAGGGTCCTACTGTATAGCACAGGGAACTATATTCAGTATCCTTTAATAAACCACAATGGAAAAGAATATGAAAAGGAATATATATATGTATAACTGAGTCACTTTGCTGCACAGCAGAAATTAACACAACACTGTAAATCAACTATACTTCAATAAAATTCAAAAAAAATTTTAAGCCTCTATAGCGACAGATAGGATCTGAAGAATAACTATATTTCTGCACCTAGATTAGAAGAAATTTACAAAATAATTTCTTTCACCTGGAGGCTGGTTCCCATAAAGTAATGGCAACTGCCTGAATTTAAATTTCTCTCCCCATCCTCCCAAAATCCATACAGATGAACAAAGAGAGCATTTATTTTTATTAATACCCATCACCCATGCCTACATCACAACAAGGAGAAAGAGATTACAAAAAATTCGAATAACATATAAGTGGCCAAAGAAAGATCACAAATCAGCAGAATTAGATCCTAAGCCAAACCTGAGTGATAACATGGAAGAAAAGCAAGTCCTGAGGGTCCTACTAGTGGTGGGACATAAATGTCATCAAATATTGACCTGTAGAAGGAAAGTGGCTTAAGTGGGTCAGACAAAAAGCCTGAGAGATGAGAGTGCTGGAGACAGAGGAGTCAAAGAGGGTCACGGGGTGTGGGCCAGAGAAGGCGGTCTTAGGAAGCGAGCACTTCTGCAGTAGAGGGAGGGCCCTGGAAGGAAGGCTGTCCGTGAGGAAAAAGAAAAAAGGGGCTACAGAAAAGGGCCCTACAGAAACAAGAAGAAATCAAGGAATCTGAAGACAGGCCAAAATGACAGCCACAGAAGGCACCATCTACTAAAGGTATTGCAGTTCAGTGAAGCAGGAGAAGGGAGCCTCCCTGAACTAAGAAATAAAGTAAGCTACGCAAGCCACCACTCTCATATGCTCGCTGGCTATTGCTTGTTCAGAAAAACCTAATAGAAATAATCATGAACAGAAAAAAGAATCCGATGTCCATAAATGCTTACTATAAAAAAAATAGAACATCAAAATCAAAACCTGTCAGCAGAAGGAATCACTTTTTAAAAAATCCATGAAACAGAAGAAAACTGTCATACAGCCCCCCTTTTGACTCCCCTGTTTGCAGTGCTCTGATTCATCAGGCTTTTTTGGACAGCCCACTTAAGGTAGGCCACTTTCCTGCAGGTCAATATTTGATGATATTTACATTCCACGACCACTAGAACAATATATATTCAAGTACAACTTTTAAATAATTTCAGGAAGTTCATAAAGAACACAACAAATAAAGACAAAAAAGAGAAAGATGTTAAGTAGAGGCTGACCAAATAAGAGCTTGGCAAAGCTGCCAGATGCCAATATGTAAAAGTCAGCTGCATTTTTATAATTTAGCAAAAATCATCTAGGAAAAAAGACGATTTTACAAAGACATAATTTATAATCATAAAACAATACATAACTCCTAAAAGTAAATCTAAGAAAACATTCATAAACCCTTTATGGAGAAAATAATTGAGCTTTTTCTGAAAGACATTAAGACTGAAATAAAAAGAGTGTGAAACCATGTTTTTGGATAGCCTCAATATTATAAAAATGTCAATTCCCCTTAACTAGATCTAGTGACTATATTTATCCAAACCAAAATCTCAATAGGGTTTTTGGAAAATTTAATAAGCTCATTATAAAATGTATGTAAATAAATAAAGGGACAAGGATAGCCAAGACATGCCTGAAGAAAAAAAATCAAGGTGGGTTGCCTTACAAGACATAATAAAACTATAGTAATGAAAATAACTCAAAGGAACTAACTGGGAAGTACCAGAAACTCAAATATATATAAGAATATGATTCATGAAAGATATAGCACTGCAAATTATTGAGAAAATAAGGATGTGTTCAATAAGAGGAAGAAAATAAGAGCAGATCCCTTCCTCACACCATGTATAATAAATTCCCAAAGGTTTAAATACTTATAATTAAAAGCAGAACTATAAAAACTTTCAGAAGACAACTGAGAAGAATGACTTCATGGCCTTGAAGTAGAGAAAATTTCTTTAAACAACACATAAAAAAAGCATAAACAAAAAAGAAATAATAAATTTGACCACTTTAAGTAAGAACTTCTCTCTAAAAAAAATACTGTAAATAAATTGAAAAGGCAAGCCGTAAAGCGGATGGAGATTTTTGCACAAATAATTAGTCTACACAATGTGTAAAGAAGTTCTTTTAAAATAAAAGAAAGAGCAACAGCCCATTTGAAAAAAAAAAAACATGGGAAAAACTTGAGACACATTTCACTGATGAGGAAATCTGAATAACATAAACATGAAAATATGCTCAATCTGTTTAGAAATATGAAAAATGTAAAGTAATACCACAAAGAGATGGTATTTTACAGCCACTAGATTGGCATACATTGAAAATTTGACAATAAAAGTGTTCCAGATGTGGAGCACTACTGTTGGGTGTATGAATTAGTGCATTTACTTTGGGAAACATTTATTAAGTAAAGATAATAATAAAATCTACCTAAATATCAAACCAGAGAAAGAAGCATAGTCTTTAGTAAATAACACTGTACTACATACACACAACTTTTTGAAAAATAGAGGCAGCAAATTTCCAGCAGGCAGCAAAGTACACTCAATAAATATTTATTGTCTGAAGGTATATATATGAAAAGTAAGTAACCATTCTCTATTTTTGGAATGGAGAAAACCAGCATAGAAAGTAAGTCCTTCAAAGACACATGCATATAAAACCCTAATTCATAAAGCAGAATTAAATATAAGGGGGAAAATAAAGGAAGAGGGAAACAGAATTCCCAAAGATGCTCAAGCTCTAATTAAGCTTAAAATTTAAAACCAAAAGCCAAGAAAACCATCTGTGACTTATTTTTACCCAGCTCTACATTTATAAGCAGGGTACAAAATATTGGTTTAGCTAATTACAATGTAGCCTCTCAACTATGCAAAAATAACTCCTATTTCATCCTCTTCATCTTTAAAAGCCATTAAATACAGAAATTAAGGACTCATCCTGTTATCATAAATTTCCTCTCTCAAGTTGACCAAAAAAAAAAATCTATTCTAATATTTAAAAGCAAGAATGAACACTGTGAACAAGTATAAATCTCCTGTTGTTGTTATTCATTTACAGTACATTGAGTTTGTCTCATACCCACTTTTAAAATGTAATGAGAACTATTCATAGTAGATCATGTTCTTTAGTCTATTTGAGGGAAATAAGCAATCTATTTTCTGATTTTATAACAGCAGCCAGACGTGCTTTGAAGTTAAATGTTCCCACTTTGTAATCCACAAGTAACATGGACTTGCAGCAATCTGTAGTCTTAACATTTACTTTCTTCATGCTCTTTTAGAAGACTTCTTGTTCTCTCATAACCTCAAGAAAGAATACCACAATAAGGAATGTCCAAAATGGAAGATAAAAAGAACTTATGTGAAATATTAAAGTCTAACAAAATATTACACAGAAAGCAAAGCCAAAAATAATTTAGTTCCAATAGCATGAATAAATCACGTGACAAAACATTTCTTGTTTGAAAAACAGAGTCACAATAATAAAATAATAATTTAAACTAGACATAAATATAGATATCTGAATGCTCTCTAATGAAAACTGGCTTTTAACATTTTATTTTGTTAAGTTTTTTAGCCTAATTGTTCGGTTACAAAGAGTTTTGTCAGTTTGTTTCTTGAAGAGATTATTCAGGACTTGGTCAAACTGACCTCCTTATAGACTAACTAATGTTGATCAAATAGAGATGCTCCAAGGTTCCAGAAATATAGAAAGACACTTTATCTGATATTTTAGCTGTCTTAGAGGAAAGGACATTCTCGGGCAATACATTACTAGCAGCACAACTAGAGTAAGTGTTTTTAAGTCACAGCATCCGTCAGAAGAACTGCCAAAACTCTTTCTATAGCATAAAATAAATTCAGTCATCAATGTCAAATCAATTATGCTCCAAAGTAATGTTTTTAAGTCAATATTTTAGAACTTGAAAAATGTTTTCCACAGAAAAAAATACTACAAATGAAGGTTCATTTGTTGGTTTACTCACGTTTCAACAAACATCTAATGAGCACAAATGAAATACAGATATAGACATCAATCACTGCCACAAGGAAAAGCAAATAAGCCAAAGGAACAGAATGGAAACACACATGTACTGTCAGCTGATTTATGAGACAAGTAACACTGCAGCGCAGCAGGAAAAGAATAGTCTCTGCAATAAATGCGAGTGTCACCTGGATACTTATAAGGGACGAAAACAAATCTTAACTTCCTATCTTACAACATATACTACAATCGGCCCCCGATGGCATGTAAATCTAAATAGAAAAAGTGAAACAATAGAGTTTGTTAGAAGAAAATATAGGAGAACATCGTCAGGAACTCAAGATAGTCAAAGACTTTAAACAGGACAGAAAAAGCATTTTTCCATGAGATGAAAATGTGAAAATGAACAGCATTAAAATTTAAAATTTCTGTTCATCAAAGACACCAGTAAGAGAATGAAGGAAGGCAACAAAGTGCAAGAAAATATTTACAATACTATATTCCAAAAGTAGTCATCCAGAACAGATACAAAGCTCTTACATATTCAGAAGAAAAAGGCAGACAACCCAACAGGAAAACTGGAAAAGTCTTCAGTAAGCACTTAACTCTGAGAGGCTACCCAAACTGTCAGTCAACATACTGAACGGCATCTAACTCTATCAGTCATCAGGAAAATACATATTAAAAGCACACTTCCCAATGCCACTAACCACTGTCAAGAATGGCTAAGTCTTACAATTAAAAGAAAAACTAACTGACAACACCAAGTATGGAAGAGAAAGTAGAGGGGCAAGAACCGGTCCATGCCGCATCCCGATGACGGTGCAGACTGGCACAATCACTTTAGAAAACTGTTTGGCAGCATCTCCCGTACCCATTAGCTTTGAGCTCCTTGGCTTCCAACTAGCGCACTTTATTTAGCCCAGGACTCCGAGGCTCGGCAGCGTGGGCGCTCCTCTCACCTGGACTCGCCCACGTGTCCACTCAGCCCGGGGGGACAGCTATGCCCGGTGACTGAGCACAGTTCTGGAGAGGCCCCGGCAGGGCGACCACAGGGAAGACAGCCAGGGGTCCCTCACTCCTTACAGGGGGGGTTCGGGGGCGTCTCCAGCTGCCGAGGGCTTGCAGGTGCCCCCCAGCCCTGGACAGGAAGTTCTCCCCCATGGGCTCTGCCCTCAGTGGGGCCCCCGGACTAGGGTAGGGGTGCTGTCCACCCTCGGGAGCTCCCCGCGGGATCGGGGGGCCTCACTCCCGCTGACCTCCCCCACTCCATCCTCCGCCGGGTCCCATTTCCTCCACTGCCTGTCCTGGGAGATCTCCCGCACAAATTCTGAAGAGACCTGACCTAAGGGCGTCACCTAAAGCGTCCCCACTGTTTGTTCGCTCCTGATGGGAGCGAGGCTCTCAGTCAGCACCTAGGTCCCAGGTGGGAACGGGTGGGGGGCTGGTGACCCGATGGAAGGCCTCGGAGAGCCCTCCCCTTCCGGGTCCCACAGCCGTGCTCATGAAAAAAGAAAAAAATTTTACATAAAGACAGTCATGCATGAAATATACGTTAACAAAGCAAGAAAGCTTCCCAAAAGCTAAAGGTTAAAAAGGTTAAAGAGTAATTTAAAAAATAATACAGGAGGAATTGTATTATTTAATTGCTAGCTTTACCAAGTAAATTCCTACTTGAATTATGCATTCCTAGGGAAAATATTAACACACTCCTAGGAAAAGAAAGAATATAATTGGGGGAGAAATATATTTTTTCAACAATAACTAGAAAATTAAAAATCTAGAACATCTAATGAATCAGAAAGTAGGTGCTGACAGGCATGCCAGCAATATAAAACATGTGCCCTTAGTACAGAGCACAAAATTCACTAACTATAGACTGATCATTCAGAGGAAGAAAGAAACAAAAGTGCATTGCACATTCTCATACAAAACTAAAATCAAAGCAAAATCGAAGCTTTTGAATACACTGGGTATTTAAATTATTCTACTGTGATCAAGAGATATAGTTCAACCTGATTAATGCATATGTGTTATAAATATATAAAAATGCAAGACTTTCATATTTTACACTGTTAGTGCATCCTTTGAACAATAAAAATGTGAAACAAAACCCCAGGCAGTCCTAGTTTTAGGGCATTACCTCAAAATATTTTAGATGTTTTATCTTAATTTTTTATATGAATGAAAATTTTAATCCTCTGAACAGTTAAATAATTGTGAAAAGTACTCTATGTGCTAAGAAATGTACAGCAGAAGTTTCAAATGGCTAAGGGCAAAGCTAAGTTTAAAAGGATAGCCCAGAATTTTATTTTTCACTTTGATACTGCTTTCTGGCAAACAGAATGGGTCTTTCTGAGGGATTTCCTGTGCTCCACTCCCACACCAGTAACTCAGCACTCCCCTCCAGTGGCAGCTTCCCCTACCCCTTCAAATGTGAAAACGGTCTTCTTTTGACCTCTTATTGCCCTCTCACTATCAATTCTTTCTCCTCTTTCATTAGCATACTCCCCAGATGCCTGGGAGATTCACACTGCTTTAAATCCTTCCGGGTCCCCTCCCTTCTAACTGTGGCCACTGCGCAGCCAGCCCCCTCACTCTGAAGTCTCTGAAGACTAGATCTGTCCCAGGCCCTGCATACAGCCACCACCTACAGCAGTGCGGCTGCAAAACAAGACGCCAGCCCTGGAGACTCACTCATGGAGCTGAAAACCTTGAACTCCCCAATTAATCTTACCGCCTCTCTTAACCCTACCAGTCTAGAATAACACGTTGAAACCCCTGAAATGCTTCCCCCATCGGACAATCAATTAACTGACAGACACAACCTTCCCATTTTCCCGCAACCAAACCTTCAGGCGCCCTCCTATTCAGCCCACCAATCAGCCACTAAGCATTCTTTATTCTCTTTGAAATGTGTTTCTTTCCTATCCTTTCCGTCTTCACAGAAATTACACCACCGTGGAGTTCACCGCAGACACCTAAAGGAGGGTTGGCTCCCTTTCTCCGTGTCTATGCATACCCACTGTGACCTTAATACCACCGAGTCACATGTCCTAAAGCACTGTTTTCATTAAAGATCGGTATTAGTATGGGGTTTCCCTGGTGGTGCAGGGGTTAAGAATCCACCTGCCAATGCACGGGACACGGGTTCGGGCCCTGGTCCGGGAAGATCCCACATGCTGCGGAGCAACTAAGCCCGTGTGCCACAACAACTGAGCCTGTGCTCTAGAGCCTGCAAGCCACAACTACTGAGCCCACCTGCCACAACCACTGAAGCCCGTGAACCACAACTACTGAGCCCGTGTGCCACAACTACTGAAGCCCGTGTGCCTAGAGCCTGTGGTCCCAACAAGAGAAGCCACTGCAATGAGAAGCCCGCGCACCGCAATGAAGAGTAGACCCGCTCGCCGCAACTAGAGAAAGCCTGCCCACAGCAACAAAGACCCAACACAGCCAAAAATAAATAAATAAATCTATTTTTAGAAAAGAACATTATTAGTAGGAAGGGTTTTAGGGTTTTTTAAAAAAACTAACAACACCTGCTGTCAGTGAAGAAGTAAGAAATAGTCCTATATACTTCTGGTTGGAGAACAAATTGGTATACACCTTCTGGAGGACAATGTACCAAGACCTAACATAACCTAAGAAAGCAACCAAATAGGTATAAAAGGACTCTTATGGAATTTTATTGCAGTATTACTTATGTTAGCAATAAACTGGGAGCAACCTACATGTCCAAAAATGTCAGAATGTTTAAATAGGTTATGAACTATCTACTCAAAAGAAAAATTAGTGCTACCATTAATATTCATGCTTATAGAACTATTATTAACTTATACCAAATTTAAAACAGCACATAATAAAATAGTAATTATAATATGACCCCAATTTTGTTTAAATCTTAATTTTATAAATACACACAGAAAAAAATGAGGGAAAGATATTTAACAAAATGTTAACACACATTTTATTCATCTGACTTTATGTGCTTTTCAAATTTTTCAAGTTACAAATTATTTTGATAATAATAAAGTGGGATTAAAAAACTTGATCAAACCCCTTTTCACTTCCTGAAAGCATTTAAACAGCATATATGTAAAGTGGAACGTGGAGGGGAAAAAAAATTAATCTCGCTACTGCCTAAAACTTAAAAGCTAAACTTCTCAGTTTAGTATTCAAAGCTCCAATGCAGCCCAGCCTGATGGCACTGCCCTCTAACCGTACCTGAGTCCCGGTCACAGCCACGCCTTTCTTCATGCCTCTTTCTGCCTCTAGTTCCTGCCCCCTCCTCCCTACCTACCCAGAAATGTTCACAGCCGGCCTCTGAACATGAAAACCGCCGTCCACGAAGGCAGCTCATCCTGAGGCCGCCTGGAGAATGTTTCTAACCCAGCTGACCTTGCTTCTCCAAGTCCTCCTCCTCTCTCCTCAGCCTCAGGATTCTACTTTCTAGATAACTCACTTTGGTTATATAGTTTGATCATACACTATCTTAAAGTTTATTTAACTGTTTCATGTGTGTATCTCTTATTTCACCAACAAGAAAGTCAGCTTGTCGAGGGCAGGGACCATTCACGCTTCTTTGGAATGTTATTTCTCTTTCCTGTTCCCCAAGTCCTTCCCAGTGCTCACACAGCACTAAATGTCTAACAGCCAGTAATAGTCATTGTTTAGAATTAAATTAGTGAAGATGTTTTCCAAATACAACATGATTCTGCCACATCAACATACATATATGAAACAAATACTTTTTTACCCCAAGATTCCAACTATTAAGGCGAGCTTCGATGTCACTGTCATCCAAAGAAAGAGCAGATTTCTTCGAATGAATTTCCTAAAGTACAAAAGAGAAAAAAACAGGATGAAAAAAAAGACAGGATGGAGGGAAGAAACAAAAGTGGAAAGGAAGGAGGGAAAGAAGGGAGTGAGAGAAGGAAGGAAAGAAGGGCAGAAGGAAGGGAGGGAAGGAGGGAGAAAACAGGACAAAATATATGTCATTCAGAGTAATAAGAGTTTTGTGTGCCTTTTTTAGTAATGCTATACTACCCTCAGAGGAAAGGATTATGCTACAACTGAGTTAGTTCTCAATTCTAAGTAATGACTGTTTATTACAGCTGCTTAAGGCTATGAGAGGCCTTCACAATACATTCACACAGCAACTAGATTTCAGGAAAAAAAAATCAAAAGAATATTTTAAAAAATAATCCAGACTCTTTAAGTTCTTTCACAAAAAGTTTTAATTGTGGTATACCACAGTAGCTTTAAAGGTGGGTAGGGAAACGCTTGAAAAAATGAATTATTTACTCTCATTAAAATTAGTTAACAGGGCTTCCCTGGTGGCGCAGTGCTTGAGAGTCCGCCTGCCGATGCAGGAGACGCGGGTTCGTGCCCCGTTTCGGGAAGATCCCACATGCCGCGGAGCGGCTGGGCCCGTGAGCCATGGCCACTGAGCCTGCGCGTCCGGAGCCTGTGCTCCGCAAATGGGAGAGGCCACAACAGTGAGAGGCCCGCATAACGCAAGGAAAAAA
>NW_006782421.1:1464171-1477841 GCF_000442215.2 Lipotes vexillifer
AAAAAAAAAAAAAAAAAAAAAAATTAGTTAACAGGGAAGTTTGTATTGCTGTCCAAGAAGCTCTTTGTTCTTAAATTAATTCTCATTCATACACTGTACATAAAGAGAAATAAGCTTTGGATTCACATCATGAAAACATAATTATTTATTATGAAAAAGTAATTCTTTACTTCTTAAAAAAATTAAGGACTTCCCTGGTGGTGCAGTGGTTAAGAATCTGCCTGCCAATGCGGGCGACACGGGTTCGAGCCCTGGTCCGGGAAGATCCCACATGTTGCAGAGCAACTAAGCCCATGTGCCACAACTACTGAGCCTGCACTCTAGAGCCTGCGAGCCACAACTACTGAGCCTGTGCACCTAGAGCCCGTGCTCCGCAACAAGAGAAGCCACCACAATGAGAAGCCTGTGCACCGCAACGAAGAGTAGCCCCCGCTCACCGCAACTAGAGAAAGCCCGCGCGCGGCAACAAAGACCCAATACGCAAAAATAAATAAGTAAAAATAAATAAATTTATTAAAAAATAAAATCAAATTCCATGCTCTTTTCCCTCCCATATAATTTATTATATTACAAACTTATCAAACCAGATTAAAATTATAATTAACTGAAGACAGCCAAAGATCTGTACTCAGAAATGGACAATGACCTGAAAGTCCTACAAACTCAGAAAGTCAGTCTGTGGAAAATAATAATGTACATCCTACAGTACAGCCAAAATATTTTATTTTATTTAAATTTAATTTCTTGGTATAGCATTTTCATGCTTTTAGAAAACCTCACTACTAACAAATAAATCTATTTATCTATGGTCATTTAAATTATCTGAAGTGATGAAAAATACATTAAAATGTCCTTCAGACACAGATGTAGAGAACAAATGTATGGACACCAAGGGGGGAAAGCCGCGGCGGGGTGGGGATGGTGGTGTGCTGAATTGGGTGATTGGGATTGACATGTATACACTGATGTGTATAAAACTGATGACTAATAAGAACCTGCTGCATAAAAAAATAAATAAAATAAAATTCAAAATTTAAAAGAAAAAAAATGTTCTTCATATTTTACTGAATCTCCAGATTTCTACTGAACAAAATGTTAAAATTCATTATTGCCTCTACTGTTGGTCCCTTGCTTTTTGAATGTGTGTGTGTGTGTGTGTGTGTGTGTGTGTGAATGAGAAAGTCTTTTAAAATGCACCTCCCTTATTTATTTTGAGTAAATATAATGACTGATAATAAATTCACAAATATCTAAAATGTGCTGCTCTTTATATTCAGATATTTATTAAAGTTCCAAACTGGAACCCTCCATCACTGGAGAAAATGGAAGGCGTTATGTTCAGAGCAAATGTTCTAAAACAGTCATGTTTCACATTCAACTTGCTTGTAACTAAAAGTCTCATCACCCAAGACAAGCAGAGTTATGCTGTAGGAAACAGGCAGAGTCCTTCTCTTTATCAAGATGACCGGAATGCTCATCAGCTCCATGGTCAAACCAAATGTATGTTAAGTAGTTACATGCAAGAGAAGTATTCCTATTTCAAGATAGGAACAGCTCACCTTCATCAGGAAGGCAGTGCTCCCTACTTCACCACAAACTAATCCCAGTTTCTTAAGTTTGTGACCATTGTGTGTCTAATCATTTTTAGACATATACTGAGTAAAAGGGGGAAAGTAACTAAAAAACAAAACCTTTTCAAAGTTATTCTTCAATGCACAGGAAAAATGATAGACTGATTAACACGATGCCTCAGAATCTTTGAGAAAGCAGAAGGAATGCTATGGAACATACCAAATACACCACTTTCTTTGAAACCAGGATATTCACCAAAACCTTCAGACTTTATTGTTTGTAAGTAATCGTTGGAATTTAACAATATGAAACTAAAAATATGTGGAGATTTTTTTTTTTTTTTTTTTTTTTTTTTGCGGTATGCGGGCCTCTCACTGCTGTGGCCTCTCCCATTGCGGAGCACAGCCTCCGGACACGCAGGCTCAGTGGCCATGGCTCATGGGCCCGGCTGCTCCACAGCATGTGGGATCTTCCCGGACCAGGGGCACGAACCCGCGTCCCCTGCATCGGCAGGCGGACTCCCAACCACTGCGCCACCAGGAAAGCCCTATGTGGAGATATTTTAAAACAAGAAGCAAACAAACAAAAAGACAGAAGTAGAATCTGATCTTACAAAACTCCTTGGGGTAATAATCTGTCCATCATCTCTGTAGGTTGGACTCATAGACTGTGATCTGGTTTGGAGCTTTGCAATGCATTGTTCCCTATTAAGAGACCAAAACAGTCACAGTCAGAACTGGGGGAATTCAGAGGACACAGGGGTATTCAAATCTAGGATTACAATATTTTTTTCCTTTTGGAAATGATATGACTGTTTATATTAACAATGACGTTTCAATGGCAAAGAAAAAAGAAATACGAATAATAACCACTTGTATTTATTAAACTATAAATAAAATGTCACCTAAATGCCACATGCTTGCTTACAAACAAATGCTATTGTTAAGTGGGACTATAATAAACCACATGTATTTCCCCTTTTCCTACGTGTAGGAAGAGAAAAATTGAAGCATACATTCTCAGAGAAGATAATTGTTTTAAAAGGTTAGCAAGTTTTGTTGGATTCATGTTTCACATCATGATGAAGTCTTAAAATATATAAAATAACAAAACTTTCACATAGCGGAAAGTCTGGATTAATTTGAAGCCATCTCAGAAACCACAGATAAATCAAAGCCCTAAATTTAAAAATATGCCATGTTAATTTAGGTAAAACATAAGTAGAGCATAAACAGGAAAACAGTTTAATCTTCCAGATGAATTAGAACAGAAAGATTTTTTTCTCCCATATAAAATATAGTACAAAAAGTGCCATTCTCAATATTCTACTTTAGCCTAGAGTCTCCCATATATTTTTTTCTTTTTTAAAAAAGAGCTCTATTGAGGTATAATTGACATACAAAGAACTGAACATATTTATTGTGTGCAATTTGATGAGTCTGAACATACGCAAACACCTGTGATACCATCATCACAATCAAGGTAACAGACATATCCAACACTTCCCAGAGTTTCCCTGTGACCCTTTGTTTTTGTTTTGGTTTTGTTGTAAGAACACTTAATATGAGGTCTATCCTTTGAACAAATTTTGAAGAGCACAATACTACATTGTTAACTAGGCACTAGGCTGAAGATATGGAAACAACCCAAGTATCCATTAACAGAGAAATGGATAGAGCAAAAGTGGTATACACATACGATGTGGTATTGTTAACTCTTTAACTGGATTATGTGGAGGGCACTTGGCGCAATCATCTTCCTGGACTGCCATATTTTTATACTACCAGGGAAAACGGATAAATTACTTTATCCATTATCCTAGGGAATCTAGTTTCCTAAGAAAACATGCGACTTCCCTTCATGTCCACTTCTCTCCCAGATATTTCTATTCAAGCTACTTTAATGGAAGTTCCATGATGACAAATATCTATTCTCTGAATGGTTACTTCAAGAGACACAAAATGAAAACCAACCATTATTTGATGAATTAAAGCCACTGACTTTCAACCACTAGCCACATCAGGATTTCCTTCACAAGTTGTGGGTCATACTAAGTATTCTCAAAAGACAGAACAGTAGTTCAAAAAGACAAGATTAAAATTAATGTGTTTTTTGGTAGTTAACACTGACAGAATAACATTCCTTAGACTAGTTACTAAGTAATTGAGAATGTCTGAAAAAGTTGTTTTAAAGAGAGCTGTGGATTTTTTTATACCCCTACTCAGTAGTCCAGATATCCAAATACTTAAAAATAAATGAGAAAAGGAGATAAAGTAATATTTTGAGAATAATCTCATCAGCCAGTGTGCTTGAGCTGATATAAAGCATTTAAAACTTAGTATGTGGGAAGAGACACCCTGATATACCATACTAAGAAGTGGCCTGTTCTTCTTTAAGAATAGATTAAACAATCATAAAAAGAGTGATACTTAAAAATTGAAAAATGCTTAAATATTAAAAGTAATTCCTCTCATAGAAAATATTAATAAAAAAGAGGACTGAAACATTTATCTATTTATTACACAGGGTGCATACATAAAACAACACATCCTTTTAAGTCACATGTAGCTGTCTTCTGTACCGATCCTACCTCTTCCCCTTCTTAGTAAATTTTCAAAATAAGTTATTGAATCTATGTCCTACCCTGCCATGTCCTTTCCAATCAACTACAATCTGACTTCCACTCATCCTGAAAGTGCTGTAAGTAAAGTCAGCATTGATCCCCTAGGTGCTCAAGCAAATGAGCCGCGATCTGTTCTTACCCTGGCTGCTCTCACTAAAACATTAGGGGTGGTGCTTTAAAGATGCCACATTTATTGGCTCCACAGAACCATTCTTTCCTGGTTCCTATCCGGTCCTTTAGAAATCTCCTTCACAGCTTTTTCACTAGCTTTTCTTTCTCTGCCCATCTCATACATGCTATAATCCCTGGGGTTCTGTGTCTAACCATATTTATTTTCCTTTTATGTGCTTTCCCTGGTCAATCCAATATACTATTAGTTTTTCAAATAATAAGGAGAAGCTCTGATTACCAATCTACATCTCCAGCCCAAACTACTCTCTTGGCCTCCAACCCCATTGCAAACACAAACTGAATAGCCCTACCTCCAATTCAACATGCCCAAAACTAAATTCATTCTATTTCCCCTGAAACATGCTCCAGTGCAGGCCAAGTAAAGCAGAGGCATTGCTGAAGTGAGCTTCTTGTGAAGGCAGTTGAGCCAACTAAAGAAGGAGGTCAGTATCATTGCTAAGATCCAGCTGGCACAAGAAGCATAGGGCATTAAGCACAGAAGTTTCATCTCTTGCCACTGATAATGACTCCAGCTGGAAACACAATTAACTGGAACTCTAAGGAGGCACAAAGACGGCTCAGATTCACAGTGATGGGGCTGGAGGTCAGGGTGAACAGGGAGACAGAGGGCAGGGGGCAAAGCTTAACCCTGTGTTATCCTTTAGGAAGAACAGCAGGTGCTGCCTGCCACAGAGAATAAACAGCAAGTCATGGTGCTTATGAAGACAGCCTACCGTTGGTACGGGGGACACGATTACAGCGAGGTCAGGACTACGGAGCTTGTGCCAATGAGGAGGAGGGACTGTGGCTCATTCACGTGTGGGTGCCAAGCTAGCCCAGAAAGCAGGGTCTCGGTGTATGAGTAAGATTCCCTGACGTCCAAGTGCCTCCTTCCTCCTCTGGAGGGGTAAAACTAGAGGAAATGTAAGTTTTTCCCTTTCACTTTTTCCTAATGCTAAAATATTTCAACGACAATCCAGAAACGTTCTCCCAGCATCTTTGCTGATTCCAAATACTACAGAAACATAGACTTGTCACTATAAAAATAAAGAGATAAGTAATGAGACATATAATAAGCTTTAAAAGTCTAAACAAAGACTGACTGAATTTCTTCCTGCAAAAGAAACTTATACATATGGAAAATTTCTAAAATGTCTTTTTAATTTGTGTCCTCAATGTGATTCAAGTAGACATTTCAGATATAAAAAGGAAATAAACAATCTGTGATCATAAAAATGTGCTTAAAAATGAAAAACACGATTACCAAATTTTAAAACCACAATGTAAGAAGAGAATGGCTGATAAAATATAGCGTAAAATCAAATCAGTGAATTAGAAAACTACTTTAAGAAATATTCTGAGAACACACAAAAAAATTAAGGGATGAATATAATAAATAAAAGTGCAACAGATAAGGAAGATAAATTCAAAATCTCTCACATCAAAATAATATGAATTCCAGAAGGCATATATAAAACAGAAACTGGGAAAATAATAATTAAAGAAATAGTAGTGACAATGCCAGTCAAGACTGCATTGGAGAAAAACCTAAAGGAATAACCTAGAACATCTCTTTTAGCTCGGACAAAAATGCAATGCCCAAAAAATACCCCCAAAATGTAATGCCATGCTATTGTCAAAAAGACCACAAATAAATGTTGGTGAGGATGTGGAAAAAAGGAAAACCTAGCACCCTGTTAGTGGGTATGTAAATTGGTGGAGCCACTATGGAAAACAGTAAGGATCGTCCTCAAAAAACTAAAAATAGAACTACCATATGATCCAGGGATTCCACTCCTGGGTATATATGCAAAGAAAATGAAAACACTAATTCAAAAAGATACATGCACCCCAATGTTCACAGCAGCACTATTTACAATAGCCAAGACATGGAAGCAACCTAGGTGTCCATGAACAGATGAATGGATGAAGGTGCGGTACCTATATACAATGGAATACTACTCAGCCGTAAAAAGGAATAAAATTTTGCCCTTTGCAACAACATGGATGGACCTAAAATGTATTATGCTAAATGAAATAAGTTAGACAGAGAAAGGCAAACACTGAATGTTATCATTTATATGTGAAATCTAAAAAACAAAGCAAACAAGTATAACAAAACAGAAACAGACTCACAAGCTAATTGTTACCAGTAGCGAGAGGGGTGGGGGGAGGAACAAGGTAGGAGGAGGGGATTAAGAGGTACAAACCACTATGTATAAAATAAATAAGATACAAGGATATATTGTACAGCACAGGGAATATAGCCAATATTTTATAATAACTTTAAATGGAATATAATCTATAAAAATACCGAATCACTAGTAGTATGCCTGAAACTAATATAATATCGTAAATCAACTGTACTTTAATTTAAAAAAATGTAATGTCATAAAAAGGACAGGAACTGAAGGTCTGCCAGGCTCTGGTTTCAGAGACAGCTAGAAAGAGCAGGAAGTATGACTCTGGACAAGTAGGAGAGAATCAAAGTTCCTCTAAGTAGAAGGACAAAGTCAAACTCATCAAGAAACCAGAAGCAGGGATGGAGTTCCTTGTTCTTGAGAAGAAGCTGAAAATCCGTGCTGGTGACCACTTTGGAAAGTTCTGGCTTATAAGAAGCTTTGTGCCCTGGAAAGGCAAGGAACACAGACATGGCCTCAAAGCCAAGGAACTAGACTCGTCGTATGAAAGGACAGAGTTCAAAGTGAAAAGAGGGGGGACTTCCCTGGTGGCGCAGTGGTTAAGAATCCGCCTGCCAATGCAGGGGACACGGGTTTGATCCCTGGTCCGGGAAGATCCCACATGCCACGGAGCAACTAAGCCCGTGCGCCACAACTACTGAGCCCTCGTGCTACAACTACGGAAGCCCACACGCCCTACAGCCCGTGCTCCGCAACAAGAGAAGCCACTGCAGTGAGAAGCCCACGCACCGCGATGAAGAGTAACCCCCACTCGCTGCAACTAGAGAAAGCCCGCATGCAGCAATGAAGACCCAATGCAACCAAAAATAATTTTTAAAAATTAAAAAAAAAAAAAAAAAAAGTGAAAAGAGGCATTTGGTTCCCCAAATTCCTATAAACAGGAGGCAGGCTGGGAAAACTACTCAGCTTAAAACAAATCATTGCTTCTGTTAAAAAGAAAGAAAAAAAAAGATAATTCAGAAGGAAAAGTCAAGAACCCAAAAGACAGAGCAGAGAACCATGAAGAACACTTCCAGGAAGCAGCACTAAGCCCTAATCAAGAAACTGGCAACCAGCACCTGCTAGATTTCAGAATTTCTATAGAACTGTCATTGGTTTGTGTCTCCCATTTTCCCTGTTTTTTAAATGGGAATTCTCCAGCCCCTCTCTCACCAGCCCCTCTCTCACCAAAGGTAATTTACAACTTTAGTTCACAGGTGTTTTCAATGGAAGAAGCCACACCAGGAAAGTCTCACCTACACCTAGATATGATTTTTATTAGGTTTATTGAGGTATAATTTATGTACCGTAAAGCCATAACCATTTAAAATGTAGAGTTTTGACAAATGTATATACCTGTGTAACCAGTACAATGAAGATACAGATTCTTTCCATCACATCCAGAAGTTCTCTTGGCCTCCTTGGCAATCAATCTACTCCCTCCCACAAACCCAGGCAACCTGCATTTTGCAGAATCTCTTCTATATGGAATCAAACAGAATGCACTTTTTATGTCTGGCTCCTCTCATTAAGGAAGAGAGATTTAGCCATGTTGTTGCATGTATCAAAGTTCATTTCTTTTTATTGATTAGGAGTATTCCATTATATGCATGAACCTTAATTTCCTTTTTGATTCATGTACTGATGGACACTTGTCTCCAGATTTGGCTATTATGAATAAAGCTGCTATGGACATTCAAGAATTTATGTGGACACACATTTTCATTTCTCTTGACATGTAGGAACAGAATTGTGAGGTCATATGGTAAATTATCTAAAACTTTGTAAGAAATTGGTAAACTGTTTTCCAAAGTGGTGGTGGCACTTTATATTCCCATTAACACTGTATGAGACTTCCAGTTTCATCTCATTGTCACCATACTTGGTTTTCTGTCTTTATCATTTTAGCCATTCTAATGGGTGTACAGTGGTATCACATTGTGCTTTATAATTTTCATTTCCCTGATAAAGGATGATGTCCATCTTTTCATGTGTGTACATTAGCCATTTATTTATATATACATTTTGTGAAGTGTCTGTAAAATCTTTTGCACATTAATTGGATTGTTGTCTACTTTTCCTTGAGTTGCACATACTCTAGACACAAATCATTTATCAGATATATGTATTTAGAATATTTTCTCTATATGCGGGGAGCACTATCTATTCATGATATAATACCCTTTGTATATTTTCTGGATACAACATGCTAATTAAGAATTTTTAAATCTATATTCATGCAGGAATATTGGTATGTAGTTTTACATTCTGGGAATGTCTGTCTTCTTTTGAAAACAAAGTAATACAGACTTAAAGTGAGTTGGGAAGCATTCCCTCTTTCTCTATTTCCTGAAAAAAATTCATGTAGGATGATATCATTTCTTCCATAAAAGCCTGATAGAATTCACCAAGGAAGCCATCTGGGCTTACAAATTTCTTTATAGGAAGGTAGTTAATTATAAAATAAACTTCTTTGGTTAACTATAGGGATACTCAGATTCCCCATTTCTTCTTGTCTTTTAAGGAATTCTTCTATTTCATCCAAATTTTCACTGATACAAAGTTGTTTATAATAGCCTCATTACACATTTTTTTTTTTTTTTTTTTTTTTGGCCATGCCACGTGCTTGCAGGATCTTACTTCCCTGACCAGGGATCAAACCCGGGCCCCTAGCAGTGAAAGTGAGGAGTCCTAACCACTGGACCACGAGGGAATTCCCACCTCATCATATTCTGAATGTCTGTAGGATCTGTGGAGCCTCCTCTTTCATTCATTCCTGACATTGCTTATTTGTGTTTTCTCTCCCATTTTTAAATTTTTAACTGTGGCAAAATACATGGAACATAAAATTCACCATCTTAACCACTTTTAAGTGTTCAGTTCAGTGGTTGGAAGTACAATCACAGTGTTGTGCAACCACCATCACCATCCATCTCTAGAGTTTTTCCATCTTCCCAAGACTGAAACACTCTACCTATTAAACAGTAACTTCCCTTTCTCCTCTCCCCTCAGCCCCTGGCAAACACCATTCTACTTTCTGCCTCTATGAATTTATATTTCATATAAGTGGAATTATACAGTATTTTTCATTTTGTGACTGGCTTATCTGCCTTAGCATAATATCTTCAAGGTTCACCCATGTTGTAACATGTGTCGGAATTTCCTTCCTTTTTAAGGCTCAAGAATATTCCATTGTATTATATGCCACATTTTTATGCATTCATCCATTGATGGATACTTGGGATGCGTCCATCTTTTGGCTACGGAAAATAATGATGCTATGTACAGGGCTATACAAATATCTGTTTGGGTCCCTGTTTTCAATTATTTTGGATATATACACGGAAGTGGGATTTCTGTATGATATGGTAATTGTATTTTTAATTTTTTGATGAGCTGACGGTGTTCAACCACAGTACACTATTTTACATTCCCACCAACAGTACAGAAGGGTCCAACTTCTCCACATCCTTGCCAAACACTTGTTTTGTTTGTTTGTTTTATAGTAGCCATCCTAATAGATGGTATCTCATTATGGTTTTGACTTGCATTTCCAGAATGATTACTGATCATTTTTTTGGAGAAATGTCTATTCAAGTCCTTTGCCCACTTTTTAATCAGGTTGTTTGTTTTTGTTGTTGTTGAACTGTGGGGTTCTTCACATACTCTGAATATTAACCCTTTTTCAGGTAGGTGATTTGCGAATATTTTCTCCCATTCCATGGGTTGCCTTTTCACTCTGCTGACTGCGTCCTTTGATGCACAAAAGTTTTTAATTTTGACATGGTCCAATTTATCTACAGCTTTTTTTGGTTGTTGCTTGTGCTTTTGGTATCATATCCAATAAATCAATGCCAAATCCATCGTCATGAAGCTTTCCCCCGATATTTTCTTTTAAGAGTTCTGTAGTTTGTAGCTTTTACCTTTAGGTATTTGATCCATTTTGCGTTCATTTTTATATATAGTAAAAAGTAAGAGTCCAACTTCATTCTTTTGCATGTGAATATCCAGTTTTGCCACACCATTTGTTGAAAAGACTGTCCTTTTCCTATTGAATGGTCTTGGCACCCTTGTCAAAAATCATTTGACCATATATGCAAGGGCTTATCTCTGGGCTCTCTATTCTAATCTATTAGTCTATATGTCTGTCTTTATGCCAGCAGCAGACTTTTTTATTAATTTACCCAATCATTAATTTGTTCAGTCATTCATATTCATTTAACAAATAACTGAGTTATTAACTGTGCTCCATGGTACAGTGACAGGCCTTAGGAATATAATTGTGAGCAAGACAGTCTCTCTCCTCAAGGAGCTTTGTGAATAGGAACCACAGACTGATATCAGAGCAGACGACACCCCTTCTATAGTTTGTTAAAGATCATTCCCAACAGTCTTTGCATCATCTTCATAAAACATGAAGTCATAAGGGAAAAAAAATGCTTTATTGATTGCTACATACAGGTACCTAAGTACCGTGGCCTCTATATCATTAACACTGACAAATTGTGGTGCCTCACTTACCAAATTTGGTCAGTGTATTATGTGTTAACGGGCACACTCACATTTACAGTGGTGTCTGTCCTTTGCATAGAGGTTGGTTTGGGTACATTTCCTCTTTGCTTCAACAAACACCGAGTACAAAGAACATCTAGAATCTCCAAAGGTGTGTGGACTTATATATATTTTTGGTGCTCTCTCCAAGTGTTTTTAGCATCTCAGTGTAGCCAAGCAAGAAACTTATTTAATTCAAAAACTGCTAGTTATTTTTTATTTAAAATGCAAAAAAAAAAAATATGTTCATTACAAAAGGTAAATAAAACTGGCAACAGATCTAGCTTCCCACGTTTCCCTGCACAAACACCAAACGTGAAAGTGAACTGTAGGGTTATGTACAGTTCTCTCTTTCCTTCATGTATCTTAGACTAGCATCAGCATTGACCGTCCTGCAAAATAGCCTTGTTTCCCAGAAACAGGAAGACCACTATACCTGGGTTGGGAAATCTATCCTTGCTATATCCAAAATAATAATGATAGAAAAGTAGATTAAAACTATTTACATGGCTGTAACATTTCTGATTATTTTTTTCAACTCTAGCAATTTTATAGCCACTTTTTACCTCTTCTTTCCACACCTCTTTAATCTCTATTATGAGGTGCTAGCTACTAGAAGGGAGGTAAGATTAAAACTGCACACTGGTGCAGAAAGCTCACTCTATCCTTTGAGGATAGCATGACACTGTTTAGATTACTGTGGCATTGTAGGAAGTTTTGAAATTAGAAAATGTTAGAATTCCAGTTTTGCTTTTCTTTTCCAAGACTGTTTTAGCTATTCAGTGTCACTTGAGATTCCATACGACTTTTAGGAAGTATTTTTCCTTTTCTGAAAAGAAAAAAAAAAGCCACTGGAATTTTGACAGGGATTGTATTGGGTTGGCCAAAACGTTCATTCGGGTTTCCCATGTGACCCAACCCAATATTATTCAATATATCACTTTGGGTTGTATTGTACATCTTAATAATATTAAGTCTTCCAGTCCATGAACTCATGTCTTTCCATTTACTGGTGTCTTTTTAAATTCCTCACAACAATATTTTGTAGAGTTTTTAGTGTACAAGTCCTTGGTTAAGTTTATTCCTAAGTATTTTATTCTTTTTGACCCTGTTGTAAATGGAACTGTCTTCTTAATTTCCTTTTGATCGTTCACTGTTACTGTATAAAATTGTGACTGATTTTTATTTGTTGGTTTTGTATCCTGCTACTTTATTAATTTGTTTAATAGTGCTAATAGTTTTTTGTGGAATATTTAGCTTTCTATATGTAAGATCATATCATTTGTGAACAGAGATCATTTTTCTTCTCTTTTCAATTTCGATGATTTTCTTTCTTTTTCTTGCCTCATTGCTCTGGTTAGGACTTCCAGTACTATGTGGAATAGAAGTGATGAGAGTGGGCATCCCTGTCTTATTACTGCTCTTAAAGGTAAAACTTCTGCTTTCACTCTTAAGTATGCTGTTAGCTGTGGGCTTTTCGTATACGGCCTTTATTATTTGGTTTCCTTCTATTCGTAGTCTGTCAAGTATTTTTATCATGAAAGGGTGTTAAATTTTGTCACATGCTTTTTCTGCATCAACTGAGATGATCACGTGTTTCTTCTCCATCATTCTGTTAATGTGGTGTACTATAATGATTGCTTCATTTGTCAAATTTTCCTTGCATTCCGTGAATATATCCATCCCACTTTGTCATGGTGTATAATCCTTTTAATGTGCTGTTGAATTGTTTACTAGTATTTTTTTCAGGGTTTTTTCATCAATATTCATCAGGAATATTGGTTTGTAGTTTTCTTGTAGTGTCTTTGTCTGGCTTTGGTTATCACAGTAATGCTGGCCTCATACCACGAATCTGGAAGTATTTATTCCCTCCTCTTCAATTTTGGAAGAGTTTAAGAGTTTGGATTGTTGTTAACTATTCTTTAAATGTTTGATAGAGTTCACCAGTGAAGCTATCTGGTCCTAGGCTTTTCTTTGTTGGAAGGTTTTTGAATACTGCTTCAATCTGCTTACTATTTATAGGTCTGTTCTAGAAATAGAAATAGATTTTCTATTTCTTCATGATTCAGTCTTGGTAGACTGTGTTTCTAGGAAATTATCCACTTCATCTAGGCTACCCAATGTGTTGATTGACAACTGCTCATTGTACTCACTTATAATGTTTTATTTCTGTAAAATCAGTTGCAATGTCTCTTCTTTCATGACTGATTTGTTGTCTTTTTTTCCTAGTGGTTTCCATGATTTTCTCTAATGTTTTCCCATGTTCTGTTTTATTTCCTTTCTCCTGCTAGCTTCAGAGTTTGTTCTTTTCCTAGTTCCTTAAGATGTAAATTTAGGTTGTTGATGTCAGATTTTTCTTTTTTAATGTAAGATTTTACAACTATAAATTCCCCTCATAGCACTGCTTTCACTGCATCCCATAAGTTTTGGTATGTTGTGTTTTCATTTTCATTTGTCTCAAGATATTTTCTGATTTCCCTTTTCTTTTTTGACTTCTTGACTATGAGTGTGTTATCTAATTTCCACATAATTATGAATTTTCCAGTTTTACTATTGATTCCTAGTTTCCCTAC
>NW_006782421.1:1477875-1491520 GCF_000442215.2 Lipotes vexillifer
CCCTACACTTTGATCAGCAAAGATACTCTGTATGATTTCAATCTTTTAAAATATATTAAAACTGGTTTTGTGGACTATCAAATGGTTTTATCCCGGAGAATATTCCATGTGCACTTGAGAAAAATGTATTCTACTGCTGTTGGATGGAATGTTCTCTATATATCGGTTTGGTCAAATTGGTCTGCAATGTTGTTCAAGTCCTCTGTTTCTTTATGATCTTCTGATTGTTCTAACCATCACTGAATGTGTGGTACTGAAGTTTTTTTACGACTATTGTAGAGCTATTTCTCCCTCCATTCTGTTGATGTTTGACTCATATATTTAAGACTTCTGATGTTTGGTGCATGTATGTTTATAACTGTTATATCTTCCTGGTTCATTGACCCTTTCATCATTATATAAGTTCATTCTTTGTCTCTTGTAACAGGTTATTACTTAATCTATTTCTTATAATACAAATCCACTCCTGCCCTCTTTTGGTTACAATTTGCATGGAATATCTTTTCCATCCTTTCACTTTCAACTTGGATGTGTCCTTAGATCTAAAGTGAGTCCCTTGTAGGTAGCATATAGTTGGATATCATTTTATTCAACTGCCTTTGTAATCCTATAAAAAATAAAGAGTGGAGTTGTAAACCAGAATTACCATTCTACAGGTTTTTATATTTACCAATGTATTTCTCTCTTTTTATTTCATGAGTCTAACTAGAATTTATCAATTTTATTTAACTTTAAAAAAAAAACAATGTTTGCCTCCATTGACTTTATTGTTTTCCTGTTGCATTGATTTCCACTCTTATCTATTTTATTTCCTTCATTCTGCTTACACTGGATTCACTCGGCTCTTACTCTTCCATCTTCCAAAGAGAGAAGTTGTGACCACTGATTTTGGATTTTTCTTCTTTTCTGACACAAGCATTAAAAACTCTAAATTTCCCTCTAAGCTGCATCTCATAAATTTTGATATGTTGTATTTTCTTTATCATTTGGTTCAAAATTTCTATAAACCCTTGTGATTTCTTTCGTGACAAATAGTTATTTAGAAGTGAGTTTTTTTCATTTATAAACGTTTGACGGCTTTTCTGGATGTACTATAATTGTTTCTTATTAAATTCCAATGAGATCAGAAAACATGCTCTGTGTGACTTCCATCCTTTGAGACCAATTGAATTTCTTTTACGACCCAGACGTGACTTATCCGGATGAGCATACCATGTGCACTTGAGGAATGTGTAACCTGCACTTATTGGATGGGGTATTTCTTAGATGTCAACTAGGTTGAGGTAGCTCAGAGTATTGTTCAAATCTTCTATATCCTTGTTGATTCTTTGGTCATGTTGCTCCATAATTCCTAAGAAAGGGACTTTAAAATCTGCAACAATGGCTGTAGATTTGTCTATTTCTTTCTTTAGCTCTTGTTACTTTTTGCTACGTGTATTTTTTTTTAAAACATCCTTATTGGAGTATAATTGCTTCACAATACTGTGTTAGTTTCCGTTGTACAACCAAGTGAATCAGCTATACATATACATATATCCCCATATCTCCTCCCTCTTGCGTCTCCCTCCCACCCTCCCTATCCCACGTCTCTAGGTCATCGCAAAGCACCGAGCTGATCTCCCTGTGCTATGCTGCTGCTTCCCACTAGCTAACTATTTTACATTCAGTCATGTATATATGTCGATGCTGCTCTTACTTCGCCCTGGCTTTCCCCTCCCCCCGCCTTGTCCTCATGTTTATTCTCTATGTCTCTGTCTTTATTCCTGCCCTGCCACTTGGTTCATCAGTACCATTTTTTTTTTAGATTCCATATATATGTGTTAGCATACAGTATTTGTTTGTCTCTTTCTGACTTACTTCACCCTGTATGACAGACTCTAGGTCCATCCACCTCACTACAAATAACTCAATTTCATTTCTTGTTATGGCTGAGTAATATTCTGTTATATATATATGTACCACATCTTCTTTATCCATTCATCTGTCGATGGACATTTAGGTTGCTTCCATGTCCTGGCTACTGTAAATAGTGCTGCAATGAACACTGCGGTACATGTCTCTTTTTGAATTATGGTTTTCTCAAGATATATGCCCAGTAGTGGGATTGCTGGGTCATATGATAGTTCTATTTTTAATGGAGCTGGGGGAATCAGGCTCCCCAATTTCAGACTATACTACAAAGCTACAGTAATCAAGACCATATGGTACTAGCACAAAAACAGAAATATAGATCAATGGAACAGGATAGAAAGCCCAGAGATAAACCCACTCACATATGGGCACCTAATTTATGACAAAGGAGGCAAGAACATATAATGGAGAAAAGACAGTGTCTTCAATAAGTGGTTCTGGGAAAACTGGACAGCTACATGTAAAAGGATGAAATTAGAACAGTACCTAACACCATACACAAAAATAAACTCAAAATGGATTAAAGACCTAAATATAAGACCAGATACTATAAAACTCTTAGAGGAAAACAAAGGAAAAGCGTTCTTTGACATAAACCACAGCAAGATCTTTTTTGACCCACCTCCTAGAGTAACGGAAATAAAAATAAAAATAAACGAATGGAACCTAATAAAACTTCAAACCTTTTGCACAGCAAAGGAAACAATAAACAAGATGAAAAGACAACCCTCAGAATGGGAGAAAATATTTGCAAATGAAACAACAAAGGATTACTCTCCAAAATATACAAACAGCTCATGGAGCTCAATATCAAAAATAACAAACAATCCAGTTAAAAAATGGGCGGAAGACCTAAGTAGACATTTCACCAAGACATACAGATGGCCAAAAGGCACATGAAAAGATGCTCAACATCACTAATTATTAGAGAAATGCAAATCAAAACTACAATGAGGTATCACCTCACACTGGTCAGAATAGCCATCATCAAAAAATCTGGAAACAATACATTCTGGAAAGGGTGTGGTGAAAAGGGAATCCTCCTGTACTGTTGGTAGGAATGTAAATTGATACAACCACTATGGAGAACAGTATGGAGGTTCCTTTGCTACATGTATTTTTGAAGCTCTATGATTTGATGCATATACACTTATCACTGTTATGTCATGCTTATGAATTGACCCCTGTATCATTACAAAATCATTCTATTCATCTTTGGTAATTCTCCTTGTCTTAAAGTCTATTTTATCTGATATTTAATATGGCCATTCCAGCTTTCTTATTTTTGTTGTTCCCATTACACATCTCTTTACATCCTTTTAATTTACTTGTCCTTGTATGTATGTCTCTTACAGATAACATACAGTTTGTTCGTGCTTTTTGATCCAGTCTAACAACCGCTGCCTTTAGATTAGAGTGTTGAGTCCATTTACATTTAACGTAATCACTGATATGGTTCTATTTACTCTGCCATTTTGCTATTGGTTTTACATTTGTCCCATCTTTGTTTGTTCCTGTTCTTTCTCCCCTATCTCCTTTGACTGTGTTCATTGACTATTTCATTGTATTCCATTTTAATCCCTCTAGTTATATTTCTTTCTAGCTGTATGCCTATTATATTTTTAGTACTTGTTCGAGGTATGTGCTAGGCTAGCAGTCCCCAACCTTCTTGGCACCAGGGACCGGTTTTGTGGAGGGCAGTTTTTCCACGGACAGGGGGTGGGAGGGGAATGGTTCAGGTGATAATGTGACCGATGGGGAGCAGCAGATGAAGGTTGCTCACTTGCCTGCCGCTCACCTCCTGCTGTGCGGCCCAGTTCCTAACAGGCTGCGGACCGTTACCGGTCCGTAGCCTGGGGGTTGGGGAACCCTGTGCTAGGCAATATCTAATATGCCTCCCAGTTATCCCAAAATCCCTTGTGTAATGCCCTTTTCTTGAGTGTGGACTGAACCTAGTGACTTACTTCTAATAACCAGAATCTGGCAAAAGTGATGGATTATCACTTCGAAAACTACCTTACGAAAAGACTCTGGCTTTGGGCTTCCCTGGTGGTGCAGTGGTTGAGAGTCCGCCTGCCGATGCTGGGGACACGGGTTTGTGCCCCAGTCCGGGAAGATCACACATGCCGCGGAGCGGCTAGGCCCGTGAGCCATGGCCCCTGAGCCTGCATGTCTGGAGCCTGTGCTCCGCAACGGGAGAGGCCACAACAGTGAGAGGTCCGCATACCGCAAAAAAAAAAAAAAAAAAAAAAAGGACTCTGGCTTCCATCTTGTTTACTTCCTCTGATGGAAGCCAGCTGCCTTATTGTGGGCTGTCCTACAGAGAAGTCCAGAAGCAACTAACTGGATGAGGCTTCTGGATGACAGCCATAGAAGACTGAGGGCCCCAAACCAAGAGCCCACATATAACTGAATCCTATTAAACACATAAGTGAGAACAGAAATGGATTATCCCCTCAGTTAAACCTTCAACTGAGACCACAGTCTCAGCCAATATTTTGATTTCAGCTTTACAAGAGAACCTGAGCCAGAAAACTCAGCTATGCTCATGAAATAAATGTTTGTTGCTTTAAGCTGCTAAGATTTGGAATAATTTGTTACACAGCAATAGATAACTAATAATGATTTGGGTACATGGAAGTGAGGTGCTGCCTAAAAATTCAGAAGTGTCTTTTGAACCAGGTAGTGGTCAGAGTCTAGAAGGATTTTCAGTAGTGTGCCAGAGAAACACAAAATTGACTTCAACAGGCTGTTAGTAGAAATCTGGAATTTGAGGACATTGCCAGTAAGGGCTCAAAAGGAAGTGAGAAATCCTTTTTATACAGTGGTAGAAAGCCACACCATCATCTTCAATAACATGAAAAATAGAAAACATGCCTAATGAATTGGGTGAGTGCTATAGCTAAGTAGATTTCCAAGCAAAGTATGTCTTGCTGCTTACAGTAAAATGCAACAGGAGAGTAATAAGTTAAGTGAAGGACAATTAAAGAAAAAGGAACTGGGGCTTCATGGTTTTAAAAATTCTCAGTCTCTCCAGAAGGCAAAATATGAGCAATTAAGAAATGGCACCCAGGGCTTCCCTGGTGGCGCAGTGGTTGAGAGTCCGCCTGCCGATGCAGGGGACACGGGTTCGTGCCCCGGTCTGGGAAGATTCCACATGCCGCGGAGCGGCTGGGCCCGTGAGCCATGGCCGCTGAGCCTGCGCGTCCGGAGCCTGTGCTCCGCAACGGGAGAGGCCACAGCGGTGAGAGGCCCGCGTACCTCAAAAAAATAAATATTAAAAATAATAATAATAATAATAATAAAAGAAATGGCACCCAAGCTAAGTTTGCACACTGCCTAGAGATTAAGCCAACAGTATAAATCAAAAACCTTTTGTTAAGATGAAAAAGATCAGGGCTTCCCTGCTGGCACAGTGGTTAAGAATCAGCCTGCCAATGCAGGGGACATGGGTTCGAACCCTGGTCCAGGAAGACCCCACATGCCGCGGAGCAACTAAGCCCGTGCACCATAACTACTGAGCCTGCGCTCTACAGCCCGCGAGCCACAACTACTGAAGCCTGTGCACCTAAAGCCTGTGCTCCACAACACGAGAAGCCACCACAATGAGAAGTCCGTGCACTGCAATGAAGAGTAGACCCGGCTCGCCGCAACTAGAGAAAGCCCTCACGCAGCAACGAAGACCCAATGCAGCCAAAAATAAAATAAATAAAATAAATAAATTTATTTTAAAAAAAAAGACCAAAGGTGGTACATCAGAGTACATTCATACATAAAGACCTTTAAAAAGATTAAGGGTGTGCATCTCAAACAACAGGCCTTCTGAAAAACTTAAGGACACTGTCCTTCAATCTTCTGAGAAGTAACCCAACCTAAAAAGAGATTAGTATATGTGGCTTTTGTCTAATGGAGTGAACACACATAGGATTCACAGGAAGTCTACAAAGGTTTTGAGAAAATTATATCAGCAAAATCACTGTCCTTGGACTGAAAGGGACAGAGTACAAAATGAAAAGGGACCACTGGACCCCCAAAATTCTTCTGGAAGGAAGCAGACTAAGAAAACTACTCACCTGCAAACACAAACTACCGAAACGCAAACACTTACTATTTTTCATGAAAAAGAAAGGATAAACTCAGAAGATGGAATCAAAAACCTAGTGGGAGGAGCCAAGAGACACGGAGTATTATACCCAGATCTTGAGCCTTAATTAAGGAACTTCCAACATTTACCCAACTGGATTTCAGAATTGCTATGGACTTCTTTGTACCTCCTATTATTCTCCTTTTTAGAAATGTCTATAGTAATTATTGTATGTTGGGCGTGTGGGGAGCAGTTAACTATTGGAATAGACATTTCTCCAAAGGAGAGACACAAATGGCCAGTGAGCATGTGAAAAGATGCTCAGCATCATTAGTCATTAGGAAAAATGTGAGTTAAAACCACGAGATACCACTAACATACTCATTACAATGGCCAAAATCTAAAACACAGAAAATACGAAGAGTTGAGGATGTGAAGAAACTGGAACACTCATATTGCTAACGGGGATGTCAAATGGTACTATTTTGGAAAATGGTTTGATTCCCTAAAAAAGTTAAAAATACACTTACCACACAACCCACTGCTAGATATCTAAACAAAAGAAATGAAAAACACATGTCCAAACAAAAATATGTATATGAATGTCCATAGCAGCATTATTCAGAATAATTAAAAACTGGTAACAATCCAAATATCTATTAACTAGTCAGTGGATAAACAAATGTAATATACTCATCAATGAAATACCATTCAGGAATAAAAAGGAATGAATTACTGATACATGCCACATGAACTTCAAAAACAATAACCAGATGCATAAGACTACATAATTCATGATTCCACTCATATGAAACTTCTAGAAAAGGCAAAACTATAGTGACGGAGAGCAGAGCATTGCTTGCCTGGGGCTTGGAGTAATTCCATATTATAAAGATATTAATTCTTCTCAAGTTGATCTACAGACTCAATGCATTCTCAATCAAAATCTCAACAGGGGCACATGTATGTGTGTTATTAAAACTGGCAAGATAATTCTAGAATTTATATGGGAATGCAAAGGACCAAAAAGAGTCAAGGCAGTCTTAAAGAAGAAGAAACCTGGAGTGCATGCACTGCACTACCAAAAATCAAGGCTTATTTTAAAGCCACAGTAACTAAGGCGGTGTAGTTAGTATTAGTACACAGACAAAGAGACCATCGGAGGAGACAAGGGTCCAGAAACCCACACAAGTTAAGACTTTCTGGTTTACAATAACGGTGTCAACTATAGTAGTGGGGAAAAATAGCTTTTTTAAATGATACTGGGTCAGATGGCTATCATTTATCCACAGGAGGGGTGGGGGGATGACCCCTACATCACTTCATACATAAGAATCAACTCCAGATATAGCACATATCCAAATGAGAAAGGTAAAATAAGGAAGCTTCTAGAAGGTATCCCCATGATCTTGAGACAGGCAAGGTAAGAAATCTTAAACAGGACACACGCAAAAAAGAATATCAGAGATGACTGACTAAAAATAATTATATTATAATTAAATATTGTTCAACAGAACACACCAGTGAACGTGGGAGAAGACATTTGCCATACATGTATCAAAGAATTTGCTTCCAGCATATATAGAGTTGCAACAAATCAATGGAGAAAAGACTGACAAACCATTTTTATTAAAATGGGAACAAACAGGAACTTCACAAAAGAAGATACCCAAATGGTCAACAAGCATAGAAAAGTGTGCTCAGTATCATTAGTCATGAGGGAAAATGCAAATTAAAACTCACATGCACCAGACTAGAATTGCTAAAGCTAAAAGAGACTGACCAACCAAGTACTGGTGAAGACAATGAGCCACAGACTTTGAAAGCCTTACTGGTGGAAATGTAAATTGCTATAACCATTTTGGAAAACTCTTTGGCAGTATCTACCGTAATTACACTTCCAAGTCAACACAGTATACATATGTGCACTAGAAGACGTGTGAAAGAATGTTCACAGGGTTATTTGTAATAGCTAAAAGCTGGGAAAACCCCAAACATCCAACAATGGCAGAATGGACATAAAAATGTGATATATTCACACAGTAATAAAAGAAAAAGAAAAATCCATTGCTAAATGCAACAACATGGATCAATCTCACTACATAATGTTGAACAAAAGAAGCTGGAAAAAAGTGAAAATACTTTATGAACCAAAAACTAATCTATGTTGATATAATGCAGAATAGTGGTCACCTTTTGCGGGGACGATAAATGACTGGGAGGGAGCGAGAGAGAGGTTTCTGGAGAGCTGGTCATGTTCTCTATCTTGATCTAAGCAAAGAAATGATCAACACAAAATACAGAGCGCTGGCCTTTCAGGACAAGGGGGAGGAGGCACGGCCGAAGGTCTCCTGGAGTAGTGATGTGCTATTTCTTGGCTGGGTTAGCAGCATAGGGATGTTTATTTTCTAACTGCTCTTTAAACTGTACCTGTCATTTTCATACACTTTTTACATATATGCTATGTTTCACAAAGGTAAAACTTTTTAAGAGTAATACAACTACTGCCTTATAAATCAGAAAACTAAAATGAGAACTAACTTTAGATTTCACATCTTTGCATTCATCTGAGCAGCAAGTAATACTGTTATATACCATCTGCAGAATAGTTTTCTTACGGTATTGCTAAATATCAATGAAACATAAAAATAATTAGCAACAATAAATACTGCAGTAAAGTATCAAATAACACTAAAAATAAGAAAATGAAAATAACTTCCACGGATCCACAACATATTTATTTTAGTATTTCAAAGAGAACTTTATTAGGAATAAAAAGAAAAACAAAACTAAATTTTAAATAAATGAGAAGCTTGACCAAACCAAAAAATGATCAGAGATTCATAAACATTTTAAGACTTTGTATTTTTCCCCATTTCCTACTTTAAAATAACACATTTGATTTTAAAATTAAAAACCAGCTTTAAAAGTCACTCATTTAAATCAACGTTTATTAATATATCTCAGGTTTAATAGTATCAACACTCAAGAGAGTATTTTAATTCCAAGTTTTACAACACATATAAGCTTACTGTCATCCTTTTTTGTTTAAAAGAACAATCAGAACTAAACTGTTCAATATTATGATCTCACAAAAAGAAACTTGCTTGTGAAACAAAGAGATACTTATTACAAAGCCCCACTCGTTAAAAAATTTTAAAAAGTTAGAAGTGACGAAATTTGTCAAAAATCTGACTCAATGAAAAAAAAAAAGCCTTAAAGAAATGCAAGGCCATCATTTTCAAAGCTATTCCATCTCAGTTACAAATTGTTGTCACTTGGCCTTGCCTTGGTAAATACCTAAGAATGATATTTAATTAGCACATCACTGTTGAAAATTAATGAGCAGCTAAGTGGTCCCATGAGGGTGTGAAACATACTGTTCTATTGAGGATCCTAAGAAAGTTTCCATCCCTTGTTTATGAAGCAGTCTTACCCCTAGAGCTCAAGGTTAAACATCTACCTAACAAGTGTCCATTCTGGCAAAAAGACCAAGTTAATCACATTTGTTCCTCACTAAACGTTCTCTCCAAACACAATGATGAAAAAGATTGACTTTTCTTTCATTAATTTAAGAAAAATGATTAATTTTTCTTTCTTCCAAAGAGACTTGTTGGGGAGAGGTCCTCTTAAACCTTAGGCTGACCAACAAGAAGCTACAGATACTGATCACAGGCGATCCTCACCAAAGAAGGGAGAGGGCTTCCCTGGTGGCGCAGTGGTTGAGAGTCCGCCTGCCGATGCAGGGGATGCGGGTTCGTGCCCCGGTCCGGGAAGATCCCACATGCCGCGGAGCGGCTGGGCCCGTGAGCCATGGCCGCTGAGCCTGCGCGTCCGGAGCCTGTGCTCCGCAACGGGAGAGGCCACAACTCTCTCCCAGGGGCAGAGGCAGTTTAGATGCACCAACACCCACCTCCCACTGCCCACCTAGACAGCAGCTCTCCACCTGGCAGGAAGACCCAGGTCTAGAACTCCAAGCCCCTAATCACATATGGCTACTTGAACTAATTAAAACCCCAAATTCAATTCCTCAGCCACAGTAGCCACACTGCAAGTGCTCAGCAGTCACATATGAATAGTGGCTGCGATACTGGACAGCACAGCTGCAGAACATTCCCACCACTGCGGGATGTTGTATTATACTGCTGCAGAATATACGTAGTATACGTATGGAATGAAGATATGTAATGTACTACTGCAGAATGTATCTTTGCCTAATCAACAGGGTAATTCTTAAATAAAATGAATAAATATACTTTTTGTGAATCATATTTAAGGATGTTTTACTACATGTAACCCTAAACATAATTATCTATGCCAATGGACATAAAGAAACCCTAGGAAGGAAAGGTAATGATAAGCTCCCCTATAAATTCATCCAACAATTTAGAAGCAGGGGCTATTTACAGGTCAGTGCCATTTACATATAGAAATGGAGTTTAACAAATTTACAAGATTCTACCTACTATAGTTGTTTGAGTATACAGACTAAAAATTAAATCAATATTTTTAAAGTGAAAAATGTTTTTTCACACAGATCAACATACTCAACCGTAAGTACATTTTTTCATTATACTTGGTCACCATCTGCTGGCGACGTTCTTAAACTGTACCAGCACATGAAACGCTGGCTGTACTGGGAGACATTTTTAAAGGACACAGTCTCAGCTCTTCGCCACAATGCATTCCTGGAAAACCACATCATAAAGAGGCTCATTGTAAAGCAAATCATATTTTCCATAAGGGCAGGACTATAATTAGATTCTTCATTCCAAACTAAAATCTGGCATCAAATAACCCATGGAAAGATCTCATTAAAGCAAGATGCAGAAATTATAGTCCTCTATACTCATTTAAAATAGGATAATTATTCTCCAAGTCCTTTCTTAAAGGTATGAAGATATTTGTTATCTGAAGGACACAACATAAATCAAAAGATAAAACTTTAATTTATGTAAAATTAACCTAAATCTAATATGGTAAAAGTCATATATAATAAATAATAATTCTGCTTGCATGCTCCTAGAATTCTTAAGCAATCTGGATGATGACTCTTTATAAAGTGGCATCTGAGGAAATGTAAACAACTTCCGCCTTCTTTTACAGCAGTGAAGTCCTCTAAAATAAGCAGCATTGTCTCTCCTCCACCGTGAAGCCGTGTTTAAAGGTCGGCATTGATTCCACATCTCTCCTCTTTGCTTTCTCCTAACTCGTAACTCTTAACCAAAGTTTCCAGTAGAAATAATAAGGGGTATTACATCATTCTTTTTCATCTTCCCCTATCCCAGAACCTAACTACACTCTGGTGATAAGCTACCAGACCACATCATACTTGACTGAAAAGTTATAAAAATAATTACAAGCCATTAAAAAGAAGCTTCAAAACATTTTTCACAGAACAGGAGGACAAGAATAAAATCTATTATCTTTGTGTCTGTCTTTGGGATAATGCACAGAAAAAAGCACAGAGAGACGACAAGAACTGAAGTCTAATGTCACTTAGGCAGCTTCTAATACACGCTGTGATAAAATGTTTAAAAACAGGGCCAGCCACACTGTGTTCCCTCTATCCTGGAAAAGGGGGCTTGCTGAGTTATCTAAATAAAGACTGATTCAAAACCTCTTTTATTTTATTTTTACTTTATTTTTTTATTTCTTTGGCCACGCTGCGTGGCTTTCAAGATCTCAGTTTCCTGACCAGGGACTGAACCCGGGGCCCCGGCAGTGGAAGCACTGTGTCCTAACCACCGGACCACCAGGGAACTCCCAAAAGCCTCTTCTAAAATACTATTACCTCTCTTTATTCTGAGAGTGTGCAGGAGTCATACTTACAATCTGAACTTTTCTGCATAGCCATTAATTTCTTTCTCTCAGGAACACAGAATGACTTTTAGGAACTGAAAATAATTAATGACCAATGGATCTTAAGACAATACCCTTTGGGAAGATTAGACAATGAGAGAAGCAAAAGAGCAGTCACTCTAACAAGCAAGCCCCTGTGTGGCCTGTTAAAGTAACCATCCCCGCACCGCTGATGATGGCGTTAGCAACAGCCAGCACTTTCACAGGTCCCATGTCAGAAGCTCGACGTGCAGTATTCACTTCACCCACACGACTCTGACGTTAGTACTACCCCCATCTCCAACTTACAGGAGACGAAACTGGGGTTTAGAGAAAGTAAGTAACTTGCCTGAGGATACATGGTTGCCAAGTGTCAGAAGTGATATTTGAGCAAAGGCAAACTGCCTCATTTCAGCTCAACCTAGAAATAACCAAGAACAAAGGTACAGTCGCCCAGGGTTGCTAACACAGCTCAAGTGGAGAAAAAATGGATTATAGTGAAGTTTCCATATTTGCTGCATAAAGTACTCATGCCTACATGGAACACCAGAAAGAATATGGGGTCTGGAATCACAAAGACCTAGATTCCAATACTGAATCCATCGCTGGGAAAGTTTACTGACCTTACTGAAGCTGCTCCCTCATCAATAAATACAAAGGGCAACTTTGTCAACCTCACAGAATTACAGAGAGGATGAAATCAGATAACTTACAAAAGATTTCTAGAAGAGTATTTAGCATACAGTAGGTGCTCCATAAACGTACAACTTGCCTCACTTGGTTCCTATTTTAACAAACTAGAAATACAAGTGAAATCCACAAACACTGAGATTGTTTATTGGGAAAATTTCATTCTTATGTTTAAATCTGTATATTTGCTATATACGGTTAGATTTATTAATGTGCATCACTATTGTAAATAGTGTGTATGCCCAAGTATTTTAATAAGATAGTATTTTGGAAGGCAACTTGACACCATCTATCAAAAAATGTGTGATTATTAAAAATAACATAGACATGTGTACAAAAAATTTTTGAACTTTTCACACCAGATTACTCCCACTCCCTAAGGGTAAAACAGTTTCGTATGTGGCACCCAGAAATATTCCATGCACGCGTACCCATACGTATCCATATATCCTCTTTAAAATACACACACACACACACACACACACACACACACACACACAAATGGAAGCTTACTACACTTTTATGTACTTCTTTTGAACTTTATACATTTTAGAGATCATTCCATACTAGCCCATATATTTTTGTTACCATTGCACAAGGTGTTGAACCTACTAAAAATCCCACCAACAGCTCACCCATTAAACGTTTTACTGTGCCCAGCTACAGCATCACTAATAGCCCAAACACACACAGGCGCATGATGATATATGTACCAGGATGTTAACTAAGGCGTTCGTTTAACACTAAAGAATCAAAAGCAACGAGACGGGTAAGTTACAGTAAATCTACGCTATGGATTATTATCTGTGATGAAAAAGATTACACAGGTTACATGACACAGGATTAAGACACAGTTAAGTGACAAAAGAACAATACATGTAGTACAAGCCAACTTATTTTTATTTTTATTTTTTTTTGCAGTACGCGGGCCTCTCACTGTTGTGGCCTCTCCCGTTGCGGAGCACAGGCTCCGGACGCGCAGGATCAGCGGCCATGGCTCATGGGCCCAGCCGCTCCGCGGCATGCGGGATCTTCCCGGACCGGGGCACGAACCCGTGTCCCCTGCATCGGCAGGCGGACTCTCAACCACTGCGCCACCAGGGAAGCCCTATAATTTTT
>NW_006782421.1:1491530-1505628 GCF_000442215.2 Lipotes vexillifer
TGATTTTTTTTTTTTTTTTTTTTGGCGGTACGCGGGCCTCCCACTGTTGTGGCCTCTCCCGTTGCGGAGCACAGGCTCTGGACGCGCAGGATCAGTGGCCGTGGCTCATGGGCCCAGCCGCTCCGCGGCATGTGGGATCTTCCCGGACCGGGGCACGAACCTGTATCCCCTGCATCTGCAGGCAGGCTCTCAACCACTGCACCACCAGGGAAGCCCGCCCTATAATTTTTAATTACATACGTGTGGGTATGTGTGCACTATGGAATGATACACACCAAATTGTTGATGCCAACTACCTCTCATGAGGGAAGTGAAGCAAGAACATGGAGGGAAGGACTCTTTTTACCCTTCATAGTTCTACACTGAGGTTTTTACAAAAAGCGTGCATCATATATAGACTGTATAATTTTCTAAAATGAGGACAAAAACTGTATCAGTCATCTATTGCTGCATAACCAATTACCACAGACATAACAGCTTTAAACAACACATACATTTTCTCATAGTTTCTGTGGGTCGGAAGTGCAGGTGCAGCCGAGCTCAGTCCTCTGCTTAAGGCCACACAAGGCTGCAATCAGGGTTTGCCCAGAGCTGGGTTCTCATCCGGAGACTCAATGAGGGAAGAATCTGCTTCCCCATTGTCACGGTTGTCAGCAGCTTCCGTTCCTTCTGCATATGGGATTCACGGCAGCCTGCTTCTTCAAGCCAGCAAGGAGAAGACAGCAAGCCTCTAGAGCCAGTCTGCCAGCAGGGAAGAGTCTTATGTATCGTAATGTATTCATGGACGTGACAGCCCATCACCACTGCCATACTCTATTGGTTAGAAGCCACTCACAGGTCCTGCCCACACTGAAGGAGGAAGGACCGTACAAGGCTATCAACACCCAGAGCAGGATCTCGGGGCCACCTGGAACTCTGTGTACCACAAAGACAATTAGGATCTTTACCATCTCTCAATGGTAAGCACCTGAAAGATGACCGGGAAGTAATTTATATGGATGTATCTCATGGTTGTCTAAATGAAATTAACCAAACTGTACAGACAGGAGATCTATGTCTGTGGTCTCATTAGTAACATTTTGTAAAACCATGCTCCAGATTCAAATATAATTCAAGTATTTCATTGTCAAGAAAGGAAGCAGCTATTTGACCTTAAATACAATAAAAGATCTCTAATAAAATGGCAAGGCAATTTGGAAAGTGGTTTTTCTAAAATAAACCATGGCTAATAACATAAGCTTACACCAAGAACTATGAAAAAGGAAAGCAAAGGATAAAACCAGGACAGGACTAGTTATGTGTTGAAACTGTCTGAAGTGAAATGCTAAGTTTACTAGTGTGCACTGTGTATTTGGTGGAAAAAAGTGGTGGAAAAAAGCATGATAATAAGCCTGATAGAATATGACCTCATAATACTTCTAATGTGTCTAGAATGAGGCTACATGCCATATCCTACAGGAAGAATAAAGGTAAAGGAAAGGTGCCATCTCTATTGAATAGGGAGTCCTAACAAAGAGGCTTCAAAAGGACTCTGCATCTTTAATAATATAAAAAGGCTAGGACACAAACAGCATAATCTAAAATGCCATTAGAAATACTTCACATACAAAAAGGTCTAAGTAAAGCAGGATTTTATAAAGTGATCAAAAAAGAAACACTAAGGGGGAAAATCTTTTAAGATTAAAGAGGATGTTCAAAGGACAAGCTGAAGTGGTTGTAACATTTATGAGGCAGCATTAAACTTCAGTTCTAAGTAACAATAAATTATTCACTACAAAAACATACATGTGTCAAATATTACAAGCTCTTAAACTTTGTAAACAATTTCTTGCAGAACAGAGATGTATTAGGTCAACACGAGCAGATTCTAACTTTTTCAGCAGCACAGTATGACCACTCAGAGCAAAGGAACAACTTCAGAAAAAAATATGAAGACAGACCATCAATAGATTCCACCACCACTACTGATCTGATCTCACACATTTTGTATCTGGTCTTAAGTCAACTGTATTGCCTTTAGATGAAGTAAATGTTAGTTTTATTTTTAAGTGCCTTCATGTACGTAAAATTACAAATACCTGTTAATTAATGTACATGCAAATTAAAATTTTTAAATAGATCAAGTTAAGAGAAGCATGTAAGTAAAGATACCCCTGAGAAGTTTTGTTTTTGCAGCCCTACTTGGCCTTGGCCTTAGTGAAATTCTAACACTTGACTAGAAAGAGACTTGCCTCTTCCAGTTCCTTCATTGCCTTTACTAATTGCATTGTTAAAAATATAAAAAGGTTAGGACACAACCAGGGCATCTCTGTAGCCCATAACCACACATCTCTTAACTTCTTCTAAAATTTATCCTTCCCTCAACTTTTTCTAACAGTACTTTTTGCAAATCCTTGTGAGCCATTCTCTCTGCCACAATATGCCTGTCTCAAAGAGGCTGTGTCCAGAATAAATTCAATGTGTGGCAGTGCCTAACAGCCCATTCACTGACTCGTGTAGGCACTCATCACCAAAAACTAAGACTCATGCCGTTCGTCACAGGTGCCCACCCGGGGCCAGGCACTGGAAATACCGTGCAGACAGGAAGAACACTGTCCCTGCCTCAGTCTCTGTAATGAGACCACAATCTCCTTACACCCCAACTTACTGCTACACAGCTAACAAAAATTCCAGTCACACCTCTTCTGCTTCTAAATCTCCTAGGAAGGCAAAAATTAGTATTTAACACCACCTGCTATGGACTCATCTACTCATTCCTTTTCACTCTTCCAAAACATGTCCTTAATTATATCACCTCTTCCTGTTCCATATTAATTTGTTTCCCCTTTCTAATAAAAAAATTTCATATGGACTGGATCTCTTGCTTTCTGTCCACGTGTTCTTTTCCACCATAATACCTGAGGTCTGAAAAACATAACCAGACTATATCAACTACGAAGACACTTCAAATTACTAATAAGATTTCTGTATCTTTTAAGGAATAAACCAAAAAAAATTATAGCAGAAAAGATTACATTGTTAACCTATTCAAATTTCAAAAATTAAAATTACCAAGAGAATGGTGAGGAGTGATGTATGAATTGACACTGTCCAATATTTTAACATTTCAGGGAACAGTGCCAAAGGTAAAACTCAAAATCTGATAAAAGTCCAATTTAAATCTATCCGTCCTAAAGGCCAAAAGTTACACTACAACAACAACTGTTTTATTGTGTACTTAAAAAACTTAGAAGGTCACTTTTATTTGTACTAAAAATCCTATTTAAGCTTAGTACTCTAGTAAGAAAGCACAATTTAATAGGGTTTATGTTTGCATTCATTATTTTATTAAATCAAAACGAATACTGTTCAATGAGGGGGAAAGGACAGAAATTCAAGAATAAGCTTCAAGATGGATATGGAGGATGTTATATTTGGTTGAAGTCAGTGAAATGTTCTTAATTCATGCTTGTCATAAAGGAAAACAGAGAACTGTGTCATTTAAAGATTTTCAGGCACCACTTTCCAAGCAGTGGACTAGATAGAAATATTTAACATATATCCAAAAAGCAGCTAAAAACATAATATAATCTTGAATATACAATAAATGGAAAAGCAAAACTGTTATTTTACCTATACAACATTCCTTCATAGCCCTCAACTTCATAGCAAAAATATAAAGTAAACCCACTGCTTACCATAAAAAAAAACATGGAAAAATGGAATGTATTAACCAGTTCCAAAGATGGGCTAAATAATGAAACACACTTGAAACCCCAAGTTCATGGCGTACCTCTGGACATGGGTCGGCGACTGTACCAAAGAGCAATCTTCTCCAGAAGAAAGCGTCCGTGACTCGCTGAATCTGTGCTCACCGTTCCCCAGCTCGCCCATCACCCAGTCTGGTAATCCTTCTGGGCTGGACAATCCTTTGGCTTGTGCTGGATTTGGTTCATCAAAATAGATGGACTGATTTTTAAAAATTAGAAAAATTATTCTTTCAAAATGTACTATATGAGATAATCAGTTAAGATTTCCATCAAGTTTAGTGACAACCTTTCAAATACTCAAATTCAATTACATAAAAATATATAAAAATGTATCATTCAATGAAATATTAAAATACATAAAATGGATAACTTATTTACATTTTACTTATGTTGTGCTCTATAAGAAATCTGATAAATGATAAAATTACATGACAGATACATCTGATAATAATGATTTATATTACAAAAGGAATATTAGCTGTATGAAAAGATAAGTGAAAAGTTCTTTTTAAATCATGTGCCCTCCTATTTCTTTCTGTGATCATTAACTACTCTGCACACACACACACACACACACACACACACACACACACCCCAAATCAGTAGGCAGAGAAAGCACAATCAATAAAAATCAGAAATCAAAATTTCTAGTCATCCTGCAGTATCCCACAAGCTAGATGAAAAATCCAAGATAGGTCTCTAGGCCTTTACATTATTAACATTAGTAAAATAAAGCCCTTTCCTACAATTCCATAAAATGAGTGTGAAAGGGAAAGCATGATACAATACACTCATATTTCAACATCTGAATGTGTTTCAGAAAATGTTCTACCTTCAGTCATTAAGAATAGATGGGAGAGGGTGTGGAGAAAAGGAACACTCTTGCACTGCTGGTGGGAATGTGAAATGGTTCAGCCACTATGGAGAACAGTATGGAGGTTCCTTAAAAAACTACAAATAGAACTACCATATGACCCGGCAATCCCACTACTAGGTATATACCCTGAGGAAACCAGAATTCAGAAAGAGTCATGTACCAAAATGTTCACTGCAGCTCTATTTACAATAGCCCGGAGATGGAAACAACCTAAGTGCCCATCGTCGGATGAATGGATAAAGAAGATGTGGCACATATATACAATGGAATATTACTCAGCCATAAAAAGAAACGAAATTGAGCTATTTGTAATGAGGTGGATAGACCTAGAGTCTGTCATACAGAGTGAAGTAAGTCAGAGAGAGAAGGACAAATACCATGTGCTGACACATATATATGGAATTTAAGAAAAAAAAAATGTTAGGAAGAACCTAGGGGTAAAACAGGAATAAAGGCACAGACCTACTGGAGAACAGACTTGAGGATATGGGGAGGGGGAAGGATGAGGTGTGATAGGGCGAGAGAGAGACATGGACATATATATACTAACAAACGTAAGGTAGATAGCCAGTGGGAAGCAGCCGCATGGCACAGGGAAACCGGCTCGGTTCTTTGTGGCTATCTGGATGGGTGGGATCGGGAGGGTGGCAGGGAGGGAGACAAAGAGGGAAGAGATATGGGAACATATGTATATGTATAACTGATTCACTCTGTTATAAAGCAGAAACTAACACACCATTGTAAAGCAATTATACCCCAATAAAGATGTTATTCAAGCCCTGGTCCAGGAAGATCCCACATGCCGCGAAGCAACTAAGCCCGTGCACCACAACTACTGAGCCTGCGCTCTAGAGCCCGTGAGGCACAACTACTGAACCCACACGCCACAACTACTGAAGCCCGGGCGCCTAGAGCCCGTGCTCTGCAAGAAGAGAAGCCACAGCAATGAGAAGCCCGCGCACCGCAAGGAAGAGAAGCTCCCACTCGCCGCAACTAGAGAAAGCCCACGTGCAGCAACAAAGACCCAACACAGCCAAAAAATAATAAAAAAAACAAAACAAGAATCCGCCTTCCAATGCAGGGGACACAATGGTCTGGGAAGATCCCACATGCAGCAGAGAAACTAAGCCCATGAACCACAACTACTGAGTCTGTGCTCTAGAGCCCGCAAGCCACAACTACTGAGCCCACGTGCCACAGCTACTGAAGCCCGTGCACCTAGAGCCCGTGCTCTGCAACCAAAGAAGCCACCACAATGAGAAGCCCACACACCACAACGAAGAGTAGCCCCCGCTCGCTGCAACTAGAGAAAGCCCACGCGCAGCAACGAAGACCTAACGCAGCCAAAACTAAATAAATAAAAAATAAATAAATTTTTTTAAAAAACTTAAAAAAAAGTAATTCACTCCAACCTCTCGTTACATTAATACGTAAAGAAGAGCTTAATAAACTAGAATTTACTGACATCCATAAATTATTAAATAATCCAGTGAAAATCAGTGGGAAATTAAGGCTCAATATTTAAAAATTCATTTTAATGTTTTTCGAAATATTGTAGAATACTGCAGGATGACTAAATCAATTAAGTATGGTCCCATTAGAGCTCAATATCTGATTTCCATTCAAGGTGGAAAAAAACTGAATCAGGGAGCAAAAAAATAGTTTTAGCTAACATATTTTCTAGGACTTGTAGCTTAATAATATGACCATTCCCAAATGGGATGATAAATTGACACTTTTAGAGAAACAAACGAATGCATCTTTTGGTCAAAGACACCTACCATGTATGAAGGTAAAGTTTTCAGCGTCCCTGGCTCAGGGCGGTGGGTGAAAGGGCCCTCGAGAGCCCCTCGCCTGAGCATGTGTAGTAAGAGCTTTGCGTACAGATTCCGATTCCTCCTGCCTGTGACCCCTGCTCCTGTTCCTGAAGGCTCACACAGTTTTCTAATCCAAAGTGCACACCTCTGCCGCTCTAGAAATACATAGGAGCTGTTAGACACTTGAGTTTTCAGAAAATAAAACATTACATTAAAGACCCATAAAACATCTGCTCTAGTCTGCAGCAGGGGCTGGCTGACAGCGAATATTTTAGGTTTTGCAGCCATATGATATCTACACAACTCTGCCGCTGTAGCATGAAAGCAACCGCACACCATTCACACCACACGTCACCAAATGGTTATGGCTGTTTTCTAATAAAACTTTACAAAAAAGGCAGCAGCCTGGATGTGGCCCAGGAGCTACAGTTTGCCAACCTACCCTGGTCTAGAGTTTAACTTTAAACTAGTAATAAGATCTCAGGATTGCTACCAAATAAATCTGAGACAAAAATGTTGCTGTTCGCAAAGCACAGAGAGATCAGCTCGGTGCTTTGTGACCGCCTGGAGGGGTGGGATAGGGAGGGTGGGAGGCAGGGAGACGCAAGAGGGAAGAGATATGGGAACATATGTATACGTATAACTGATTCACTTTGTTATAAAGCAGAATCTCACACACCACTGTAAAGCAATTATACCCCAATAAAGATGTTTAAAAAAAAAAAAAAAGTTGCTGTTAAACCATCTCTAAAATAATTTCAGTTGTGTTGAAAAATCTTTCTGTAATTCTCATTACACAAACCGAGAGAGAGAGAATGCAATCTTATTTAGCATTTTAAACCTAATCTAAAATTGAATCTCAAATGTTTTATTTATTAAACTGGTAATCTTCAGGGATTTGTGGATGATTTATTTAGGAATTTCTTTTAACCTCTCTAAAAACAATTGAGGGTTACATATTTACATGTAATTTTGAAAAATAATGATCCCTTTAAAAGCTACCTTAAAAATGTAGCACAGTTTAATCCACATATAATGACCTATTGACTATCTTATCTTACCACGACACAGAATTGTTTTTAGGTCTCAGGAAAACCATTTTGACATTAATCTTTTATCAGTCTAACTCAATTTGAGGATTATATATCTAACACAAATCATAAATCTGCTTCAATGTCTTAGTTTCTAAAGGTCACATTCATTTATTGTTTTACCTACAAAATTCCCTGGGGCAGATTTACCACTTTGCTCATACTGGATTTATCACTACACGTATGAAAGGTAGTCTCTAAATAACTTTTGTATTTTTAGCTTTGAAAATTATATAATCACAAAACAAACTTCTTGAAATATCTGGTGTACTTTGTGCAAAAAGAAAATACAAACTAAAACTGATAAACTTAAGCAAACAGTTTTTCAAACTATATTTTTATATGCCCTGCAGCAAACTGAAATCCATATAATAGTCAATGAATAGAACTTAGTACAACAATTTGGCTAATGAAAAAAATTAATTCCTCTATTTAAAAGAATGGCGAAAACCATTATCAAAAGTAGAATTTAACTATAATGAAATTTAAGTTATTATGAATGTTCAGGTTCTTGACTGGGATGTGAGTTTCTGAGCATTCATGATGTATTAATTACATAAAAGAGGGTCAGGGATATACCAATACATACTGACAATGAGTCATGAACCAAAGATTACAATTAATCTAATTCTATGTACCCCAAATCCCTTTTTAAAAGAAGATAAGGGACTTCCCTGGTGGCGCAGTGGTTAAGAATCTGCCTGCCAATGCAGGGGTCACGGGTTCGAGCCCTGGTCCGGGAAGATCCCACATGCCGTGGAGCAACTAAGCCCGTGCACCACAACTACTGAGACTGCGCTCTAGAGCCCGCGAGTCACAACTACTGAAGCCCGCGCACCTAGCGCTCGTGCTCCACAAGAGAAGCCACCACAATGAGAAGCCACCCCAAAAAGCCCACACGCCACAAGCAAGAGCAGCTCCCACTCGCCCCAACTAGAGAAAGCCCACGTGCAGCAACAAAGACCCAATGCAGCCAAAAATTAATTAATTAATTAATTTTTAAAAAGTGATACTGCATCTTTAAAAAAAAAGAAGATGAAATATGAGGATAGTCTGAAGTACATTTATAATGAGAGATTTTAATATACACTTATGCTAATCAGCACATCTAAGACAAGAAGGAAAAAAAGGCAGTGAGTATCAGAAGAGGACACAGTATAGAAATATCATTAAATACTAATTCAACTAATCGTGAATGAGCCACGGGACAGGAAATATTCATTTTAAGAAAAGCAGAGGAAGAAAGAAGAGGTTACCATCCAACAAGGCAAGAGAAGAAGGCAGAGGAAGAGGCGTGAAGGGAAGACCATGCCAAGCCACCCTGGACTCGGACAGGCTGCAGGCCCTGCCTGGTACGATGGGTGACCACAGAATGCATAACTCATACACTGCGCTCCCTTTTCCCAGTGCAGCTCCCTGGAATAAAGATCTAACACTGAGTCGGCTCCTCATGTTGAATATGAAGTTGACTCAGACACCTCACAGCAACAGGGAACCTGGACAACATTGGGGTAAAAGCCGGTCTCCTGGTCCCACTCCGAACCCTCCTCACAAAAGCTCCCAAATCAGATTTACCTTTACGGCCAGCCTTACGCCTACTATGACTCAGAGGGTCTTCCCTGCCCCTCAACCTCTCTTCAACTGCTCTCTGATAAACCTTTTTTTACTTGAGACAAAGACTCACAGAGGAGAAAAGGTTAGGAATTGCAGACAAGATGCCAACAAAAACGCATTCACACTTGATTTTAGTCAGTCAACCAATGAGCATGTAAGACTAACAGATTCCTTTCTGCTTTGATAAACAAAAGGGTCAGAGACAGGTGGACAGTAGGCTCCTGAAAGAGGAACCATCTTCATGGTAGGAGGAAAAAGACGCAGGAAAAAACAGTTACAGCTAACTTTAAAGACCCATGCAATTTAAGCTCATGACCTGTGAGAAGTGGTCTCACAGTAATAGTACCTTTCCAGAGTTCAGTAGTTCACCATGACTAAATTTCTGTTTACCCTCCAACAGCTAAAGGTAAACAATCCTTTATCAGCTTAAGATGAAAACTGTTATTAAATGAATCCACTTTTCATTTGGAAAGTTCATGGGTTTGACTAAATAATACAAAGAAAAAAATTAATTTTAAGAACGTAATTTTCAAACATAATCTTACCTGACCTATGAGGTAATTTTAGAACAAAGGGCTTCATATCTACCACAAAGTGATCAAATTCCGCATCCAGCTTCTCCCATTTTTCTTCTTCGCTTCCCATTTCCATAAGTCAGCCTGTAAGAGATTTAAAATTAAAATATTAAGATCTGTATGCTGAAAACTACAAAACTCATGAAAGAGATCAAAGGTAGTATTAAATACCCCCAAATTGATCTATAGATTTAATGCAATTCCAATCAAAATCCCAGCAGTATTCTTTGTAGATATATACAAGCTGATTCTAAAATTTACGTGGAAAGTTAAAGGAATGAGAATAGCAGAAACAATCCTGAAAAAGAAGAACAAGTTTGGAAGACTAACATTTTACCTGATTTAAGATGCATATTATAAAACTACAGTAGTCAAGACAATGTGGTATTGGTGAAAGGATAAGACACACAGACCAATGGAACAAACTAGAGAGTCCAGAAACTGACCAGCACAAATGTGGACAACTGACACTCGACAAAGGTACAATTCATGGAGGAATGATAGTGTTTACAACAAATGATGCTGTAACAATTGGGGATCCATATGCATAAATAGATTTAAACAAATAACCTCACTCTGTATACAAAAATTAACTCAAAATAAATAACAGACTTAAGTGTAAAATGTAAAACTATAAAACTCTTAGAAGAAAACATAGACGAAAATCTTCATGACTTGGGGTCAAGGATTTCTTAGATATAACACTAAAAGCACTACCTGTAAAAGAAAAAATTGATATATTGGGCTGTAACAAAATGAAAAATTTCTGTTCTGCAAAAAACTCTTTCCAGGAGTTGAAAAGATAAGCTACAGCCTGGGAGAAAATACTGCAAATCATTTACCTCAGAAAGGACCTATATCAAGAATACATAAAGAACTTTTAAAACTAAACCATAAGAAAACAAACAACCCAATAAAAGTAATCAGCAAAAAAAATTAGTTCCTTTGCCAAAGAAGATGTACAGTTGAGAAGTAAGCGCGTGAAAAAGATGCTTAACACCATTAATCATTAGAGAAATGCAAATTAAAACCACAATGAGATATCACTACCTGCCTATTAGGACAGCTAAAATTAAAAAGGCAAACAACACCAAAGCTGCTGAGGGCACAGAGCGAGAGGCCTTCTCACGCACTGCTGGGAGGTACACAGAGCGGTGCAGCCACTCCGGAAGACAGGTTAGCCATCGCCCACCCAGTTAAACATACCCTTAGTGGAGGAGCCAGAAATCCCCCCTTGGGCATTTATTCAGAAGAAGCAAAATCTCTATTCGCAATGAAACCCGGATGTAATGTTTCTAGCAGCTTTCTTCTTCTGTAGCCACCAAACCCTGGAAACACCCACGTGTCCCTCCCCCGGGAAATGGATAAACCGCCGTGGCCTCGCCACACAACGAAACAGCGCTCGGGCAGAAAGCGGAAGGAAGCGCCCACAGGCCCCCCCACACGGGTGAGCGTCCATGCGCGAGGACGCGACGCGCAAGGCGCCGTTCCCGGAGGGCCGCGTGCTGTACGACGACACCCACTCGTACGGCATCCCCGAAAAGGCAAAAGCTACAGGGACACAGAACAGCTCGGTGGCGCACTGGGTTAGCACGGGGCGCTGCGACTGTCCCGCGCCTTCTGCGCCCGAGGTCATAAAAACCCGTTCTGAGTCTGTGTAAAAATTCATCACACTGCACACCAAGAAAGCGATTTTAACCGTACGTAAATGTAAAATGTTTAACTTCCATCAAGAAACGTAAAATGCTGGTCCTCGTACTTCTTCCTAATCAGGAAGAAAACCACTGGAAATGAAGGGGGTGGACCCCCAAACTCAGACACAGAGCTTCTGACAAAATTTCTTACGTTAAAAATATACCCAACAGTCCACATGTTCCTCTCAGGTTCGAAATGCCTTGGTAAGGATGCGCACCATCTCCACGCTAAGCACGGTCCCCAATTTGTCATTTGGCCGGTTTACAAACCACACGTTTGGGGAAAGGCGCCGGTGTGCCTCGGCGGCGGCCCTGCTCCACAGACGCCCTCCCTCTGCTCAGCGGGCCCCTAACGTTCACCAGGGCGCCCACCTCAACACCAGCAGCCCCTGCGCGGAAGGCCCTGGACCCGGCCCCTCTGCGTCCGGCCGCCGGCCGTCCCTCGCAGCCCGCGGCGGTGGGCCGGCGGCTCCCTCGGGGGGCCGGCGCGCCCTGCCGGGGATCTTCCCGCCGCTCCGGCAGGCAGCCGTGCCGGGAAGGGAAGCAGTCTCTGACGTCCACGCTACCGCTCCCAGCCACGGCTCTCGCAAGCCCGCCCGCAATGCCCCTCTTATGAGGCCCCCACCAGCGGACCGGACGCAGCGCTCCCCCGGCATCGCTGCCGCCCACCAAAATGCCCTCCGGCCGATCGGCCTCTTTTCCTCCCTACTCCGCACGACATCGACCGCTCGACACCGTCCTTCGCTCCTCAGCTGAGGGTCTGCTGGAGAAAACGGGCACCGCCCTGAGGTCCGACCGGAATCCTCCGTTTTCTCCCATTTCGCCGTCCGCAAGGCAGCCCTGAAACTTTTACCAGCCCTCTCCAAGCCCCTAAGCCGTTGCAGCTCCGCTGACTCTCCACGTGGGAAGCTCACCTCCTCCTGGGAGGAAAACGGCATATGCTCTTCCCTCCACCGCCCAACTCGCCTCCTCGGGAGCACATCCTCACGTGCTCGCTCCCGCGTCAGAAGCGCTGACCGTCCTCCCTGCAGCCGAGACCTCCATCACTGTCAGGGGCCTCCTCGCTGTTTCACACTGACTCCTTCCCCTCCGCCGTCCCCATTCGCTAAGCCCCGTGAGCCAACACAGCAACAAACGCTCAGAAAGGTCTCAGAACCTGCCTGTGTGCCTATTCTCACCGCTGCTCTCTCAGAGCAAGCCCTCCCCACCGCCGACTCACCCTAACTCTCCCTGCTTCAGTCCTCACTGGCACCAGAGATGTCCCAAGTACAAAGCTCCGCACATCACTTCCTGTCTCCACCGCCCACTGCCACAGGACAGGATCCAAACCCAAAGTTAGGCCGGCCTGCCAAGGTCTTTGCCTTCTGAGCTCCCTACGCACACACACGCACGCACACGCACACACGTGCACAGATGACCATGCCCCACCAGTGAACTCCCTGCCATTCTGCAAACACTCCAAGCCCTTACAGGATCACACAGGCTGTCCCCCCCCCCCCCCCCCCCCCGCGCCCCCCCCCCAGCCATGAAATCCTCTGTATCATGCATTTTCATTCCTGGGTTATCACCCCTCCCACCTGGACTAGTTCAAGAAGGGAATCTATAAGCATTTCCCAGCCTGCTTCTCTCTCTCTCTCCCTCTCTCTCTCTCTCTCTCTCCACATCCCCCACTCGAGACTCTTCCCGCCGCTCCGGCAGGCAGCCGTGCCGGGAAGGGAAGCAGTCTCTGACGTCCACGCTACCGCTCCCAGCCACGGCTCTCGCAAGCCCGCCCGCAATGCCCCTCTTATGAGGCCCCCACCAGCGGACCGGACGCAGCGCTCCCCCGGCATCGCTGCCGCCCACCAAAATGCCCTCCGGCCGATCGGCCTCTTTTCCTCCCTACTCCGCACGACATCGACCGCTCGACACCGTCCTTCGCTCCTCAGCTGAGGGTCTGCTGGAGAAAACGGGCACCGCCCTGAGGTCCGACCGGAATCCTCCGTTTTCTCCCATTTCGCCGTCCGCAAGGCAGCCCTGAAACTTTTACCAGCCCTCTCCAAGCCCCTAAGCCGTTGCAGCTCCGCTGACTCTCCACGTGGGAAGCTCACCTCCTCCTGGGAGGAAAACGGCATATGCTCTTCCCTCCACCGCCCAACTCGCCTCCTCGGGAGCACATCCTCACGTGCTCGCTCCCGCGTCAGAAGCGCTGACCGTCCTCCCTGCAGCCGAGACCTCCATCACTGTCAGGGGCCTCCTCGCTGTTTCACACTGACTCCTTCCCCTCCGCCGTCCCCATTCGCTAAGCCCCGTGAGCCAACACAGCAACAAACGCTCAGAAAGGTCTCAGAACCTGCCTGTGTGCCTATTCTCACCGCTGCTCTCTCAGAGCAAGCCCTCCCCACCGCCGACTCACCCTAACTCTCCCTGCTTCAGTCCTCACTGGCACCAGAGATGTCCCAAGTACAAAGCTCCGCACATCACTTCCTGTCTCCACCGCCCACTGCCACAGGACAGGATCCAAACCCAAAGTTAGGCCGGCCTGCCAAGGTCTTTGCCTTCTGAGCTCCCTACGCACACACACGCACGCACACGCACACACGTGCACAGATGACCATGCCCCACCAGTGAACTCCCTGCCATTCTGCAAACACTCCAAGCCCTTACAGGATCACACAGGCTGTCCCCCCCCCCCCCCCCCC
>NW_006782421.1:1505650-1517945 GCF_000442215.2 Lipotes vexillifer
GTCGCCGCCCCCCCCCCCCCCCCCCCCCGGCATGGAGTCATCAAACATCACTTCAGAGTAGAGCTTGCCCCACACATCCCAGACTCATCTCTCCATCTTAGTGTGTACTGCTCACATCTGTGCCACGGCATTCATCACGCTGTTACCTCTTTTTTACACATCTGTGTACTATTTACAGGTCTGCCACCATCTGTGAGATGCTCCTGAAAGGCAGGGACCGTGACTGACACATCTTAGTAGGCACCTAGCACATTACACGGCACATAATAGAAGCTGAAGAATCAATCGACTGGTAAATAAAAGCTAACTAAAGGGATTAATGTCTTACTTTTACATGACTAATACAGGCAAACCTCAGAAATATTGCAGGTTCAGTTCCAGACCACAGCAATGAAGCAAACATCGCAATAAAGCGAGTCACACGAATACTGTGCTTTCCCAGTGCACATAAAAGGTATGTTTATGCTATACTATAGTCTATTAAGTGTTCAATAGCATTATGGTAAAAAAATGTACATACCTACCTTAATTAAAAATTACTTTATTACTAAAAGCTATCCATCATCTGAGCCTTCAGCAATTTGTAACCTTTTCAGGGGTGGAGGGTTTGAAATATTGCGAGAATTACCAAAATGTGACCCAGAGACACAAAATGAGCAAACACTGTTGGAAAATGGCACTGGTAAACTTGCTCAAGGCAGGGCTGCCACAAACCTTCAATTTGTAAAAAACGCAAAAGCGTAATAAAGCAAAGCGCAATAAAACAAGGTATGCCTGTGTTTTGTTTTGTTTTGTTGTTTAATTCTGTTCTGAGTACCAAATAGGTCCCCTAGAATAGAAATACTATTGCCCTCAATTCTATTTACCAAAACCGGTCGTTGAACCTTCTGCATTACAGTAGAAGAAACATATTTCAAATTCAAGACTTGGTTAAGATAAATTTTATTAAAGCGCATTTTCTGATTGGTTAGTTGGCTTGGCATTATTTGGTTGCTTGGTTTTGTTTTGCATTCCTACAATAACTAGCTGCATTCATACATAACTCCATCAGTTATGTACCTGGTAACAGAAGGCTATGATACCACTGCTGGATGTTAGATCATAAAGCTGAAAAGCAACTATTCAAGTGGATGAACAAACAAATGGAAACTCATAAACCCAGAATTTTAAGCACAGCTTTGACCTGGAAGTGTATTTCCAGGCTTAAACAGTTCATCCTGCCCACGTACTCTAACATATGCCTGAGAGCACCCGTAGCTGGACAAAAAGATTCCTAATAATCACTAACTCTCAACAAATCTTTGACACAGGCAGGAGATGTTAGTGTTTAGAGGAAACGAAAACTCAGTAAAAAGACCCAAAGTCGTGAAATTAAACATAAAGCTCAAACTAAAATTCTGAAACCGTTAGCTCTCAGATCCATCATATCTGACCTCTTGGCCATTTAAATATGAATCAGCAATATCTCCAACTAGTAAAGAAGTTGGAGAAAAGTAGAAAGACAATCATAATTGCTATAATAACATGCGATACTGGAGTACACACTTTTTTTCAAAGCACAATAAAGAATCAGTGTGATACCTGGTAAAAGCCAAAACTCAGCTTTTCCTATCCCTTATTTATTCTCCAACAAAATGAAAAAAAAATTAAGTTATCGTTCCAAACTTTCAAGGAATTCTTGCTACAGAAATTACATCTTATAAGTAGGTTATATCTACTTAGTCCCAGCTAATCAAAAAGTTTTATTACGATTTATTAGAACTGCAGATTTAAATTATCAGAATTAAAAAGTAAGGAAAGCTGTATCTTTGACTTAGGTTTAAAATACTTAGAGTGTGCCTGCCAGTCACATAAATTAGTGCAAACGCAAAAAAAGAAGTAAACTGGGTGAGTCTTGCTTATAGCTATAGTATAGTTGGATCATGTCTTTTATTTAACTCACCGGCACTGTCTTTTCTTAAACCTGTGTCTATGCGGACAGCTACAAAATGGGCTAAGACCTTCTCAAGGTGCTTAGCTGTCATAGGGGTCAGCAAAGCATAAGCGGGCCACAAACATTAAAGGTCCTGGGGAAAAGCAGCCACACCGCTGAACAAGGAACACACCTCACATACATCAGGCCCCAAATAAACACACTCCTCAAAGTTGCATAAAGTCAATTTTGAAGAAACCATACTTTAAATAGATGGCGGATCATTACACAAAACTTGAAAACCGTCCTCCAGTACATGAAGCCGGTTTACAGGTGCCTGTTTCACCCGGCTCGCCCTTCTGGGTGTTTGGACAGTTACCGGGCACTGACCGCGCCCCGGCATCACCCTGGCGACAGGGGAGCACGCCGAGGCCTAGGGGGGCCAGTGACGGCTGGGGGGCGGCTGGGCCGCAGCCTGAGCCCTGCGGGGCGGCTCGTGCCCCCGCACCGGCCTTTTCTACCCCGTGTCCACGCCCCTGTAAACAGGAAGGGCGCACGACCCTCAACACACAGGCCGCCCGCATGGACGTCCCTCGTCCCTCGGACACTCGGACCCGGGACACTGGGTCGTGCCCACCGGGCCGGCGGCGGGCCGGGCCTCCCGGGGGCCGCCCCTCACCCCGAGGGCCCAGAACGCCGTCCGCCTCCGGGGGCAAGTGCTCCCGCCGGCCTGGGACCCGGGCGCGACCCCGTCAGCTGCCCGGACCCGGACATGCTGACCCGCCCCAACTTTCTCAGAACCTCCCCGCCCTGCGCGGCCCGGGCTCCAGTCCGCCCGCGAAGCAGCGGCCGCCCGCGCCCAGAAGCCCCCGCGGCGCGCGCCCCACAGGCCTGGAGAGAGGCCTGGGCCCGCCCACGGGGCGACCGCTCCCCGCGCAAAATTCCACCCGAGAACCCGCGTGTGGGGACCCCGGAGGGGAAATCGGAAAAACGAGAACCTGGCGCCCCTACGTGCAAGCTTTCCGAGCGGCCGCCGCCGCCGCCGCCGCCGCCGCCGCCGCCGCAGCCGCCACAGAAAGGTTTCAAATCCGTGCGGGCGCAGAGGTCGCAGCGTCGCAGCAGGCCCGGGGGATGGGAGGAGCCGGCTGGGCGGTGGGACGGGAGGAGGTGCCCAGCTCGCAGGCCCCGCCCCCTTCCCCAAGCCTCCGGCCGCGGCCGCGCGCGGCGCCGTTGCCATGGCGACGCCCCGGGCCTCGGCTGCCCCGCCCAGCAGGCCGGGGGCGGGGACTTCCGCACTCGCGTTTCCCCGCCCCCCAGGCCGCGCGGCGCCGTTGCCCTGGCGACGCTACGGGCCTCTGCAGCCCCTGCCTAGCAGGTCGGGAGCAGGCACGTCCGCGCTCGCGTTTCCCCGCCCCCCTGCGCTGGGCGGTGTTGTCACGGCGACGTCCCGGCCCTCAGCGCAACTTCCGGCTCGCTTTCCAGCCTGGCGGCCCCTAGACCAATCCCAAGCAGAGACTCCCGGGATGACCAGACCACGCCCTGGACACTGCTGCCTTCAGGCATCCCGCTCGGACAGTAGCTTGTGAACACTTTCGGGGCTGTAGAGAAAGAACGGGTAAAGAGCAAAGAACATGGGGTTGCAGTAGGATATTCACAGAGGGTGGACAAACGACATTGAAAGAATCTAAAGAACTGAGAACTTACTGCCTGGTATCTCACAACCCAGAGGTGAATACCGTTGAATTAAAGGAGAAAATGAACACTGCTTTTTTTTTTTTTTTTTTTTTTGCATTCATAACTATCCAAGATCTGAAAAAACTTACCCCAAATTCCGAAGGTGCTGAAATAATATGAAAAGGCTTTGTGTTTACCAATTCTGGATAGAATAACAAGATCAAGAGGAAAATGTATTTTTGCTGCTCCCAGGAAGTCTCATCCACCTCGGGGCGGTCTCCATGTCTGCATTGCTATGTTGTGGTTTTCTCTGGTCTTCTGTTACATTTCTGGAAAGGCTCTGAACTATATATATTTTTTTAAAATACCGAACAGACACAAAATTTAAATTGTAAAAACACTCACTTAAATGAAATTCAGTTTACCACTGTTTTTCATGTAATTTCGCACAGGATTCCTTCTGCAGTGTCTGCAATACACGCAATGTGATGCCAAATCTAACATAAACACAGATTGAAGCATCTTTTCAACTTTCCATAAAGAAAATAGAAGATTCATTCATTTGTAGCTAGTTACTTTCAAGCTTCCAGAGGGAAGGCATATTCTTTCCAAGGTGCTTTTTCAAACCCTCCCACTGGAAGTAACAGTTTTTCCCACCAACGGTTTTTCATGGTTTCAGTGACAAATTATTAAAGCTAAGGAAAAGAAGAGGTATGAAATACTTTTAGGAATGTTTAGTTTCTCAAAAGCATAGTTGAACATGTTTATAGCTAAAGAATAATGGGTAATTCAGTCATTTGCACAGAGAATCTGGGATGCAAAACCCACACATGCAATTGCAGGAATTTGACCACCCAATGAAGAGGTTCAAAACCATGCTGCTGGAAGAACATGGAATGAATTTGACAATTGATGTGTCTAAATGAAGACTAGCAGAAAAGTAGCAGAAGAAAAAGGGGGATTGAGGGGGGAAGTGCAACAAAGTCAAGTTCATCTAAGAAAAAATTGCAGCAGAAAAAAAGAACATGACTTAAAAGGTAAAAAAATTAAGGTAAGTTTCTTAAAATAATTTCTATATTTAGGTGAAAGTAAGAGAAAATCTCCTTTTACATGTTCAAGAACTAGGAGATTATCACTATGTATACACACACACACATATTTTAAAAATTAAGATATGTACATAGGATTTTTATAGTTATTTATGTAATACATATGTAGCTGGGATGCCAACTGGAACCTGAGCTGTGTTGACCTTTGGATTCAAGCTTATGTGTCATGTTTAGAGAACAGGTAGACGATGTCCACTGGAAATCTCCTTCCATGACAACCAAGGAAGCTTCTAGAAAGTAACTCACCCTAGGTGACGGTAAGCGGACCTGGTTCCGTAACAGTACACAAACGCTGAATGGACAGGTGGTTCCACGTGAAGTACTAGCCATGGGGTGACTTCCAGCTCTCCTTCTTTGCTCGTAGCAGAGGGATTCCCAATCTTTTAAGGTGAAGATTTTCCTTTGAGAATCTTAAAAAGCTATACCTCTCCTGCCCCCTGCCCAAAAACATGAGTACAAATCAAAGGGTTCCCCAAATTCCTGAAGTCCATCCATGGAACCTAGGTTAAGAACTTCTGCCCTATGGATTTTATATCAATTCAAACATTGAGAACAGAAGCTGTAGCGGCATTCTTGTCCATAATTTCTGAAGCTATTATGGAAAAACTCAGTACAGACATCACTGCCCTCAACAGTTGGTTCCAGCAACCTCAGGGCAGGCATTAGTAAAAAGCAGCAGCAGTAGGGATGCCTTCAGCGAGCATCAGAGGCAAGAAATGAGAAAAATATCCTCACAGCTACACACACTCGGAGAAAAACAGTTGATGCCCACCATATGGTGGTTTAGGAAGATGCAGAGCATGCATGAGCCCCACCCTGGGAATACTTCGGAAGAAATATCTGGAATCGGAGTCCCTTCAGGGACCCCCAAGGGTGAAGACAGATAAATACTCTGTGGTAAATGTTCCAGTGTAGCCAGCCCCAAGCTTGCGTGGCCTGAAAATTACTGTTTCACACAAAGGTTTTATGGCCACAAACCTATGGCAACCAATTAATATGACTTCTATGTCTAGTTATTTCATAAAGGATAATAATTTGTCACCTCAATATATATTTATTGAACGTCTAGTATGTGTAGATTGTTTTAACGAAATGTTTCTTCTATCACGACTGTTCTGACAGTTCAACCTAAACGTCACTTTCTCAGAGAGGCCATCAGTGCTTCTCAAACGACCCCTTATTCTCTTTCAAAGCCTCCTGCTCTTTATCTTCACTGCCTTTATCAAAATTTGTAGTCAAATATTAACTGATATTAAAGATCTTTTTAAAATGTCTACAGGCGGGACTTCCCTGGTGGTCCAGTGGTAAAGAATCCGCCTTACAATGCAGGGGACATGGGTTCGATCCCTGGTTGGAGAACTAAGATCCTACATGCCACAGGGCAACTAAGCCTGTGTGCCACAACTATTGAACTCGTGCACCTCAACTAGAGGCCCCGTGCCGCAAACTACAGGGCCCATGCACTCTGGAGGCCACACGCCACAGTTAAAGAAAGAAAACCCGCCGCCACAACTAGAGAGAAGCCTGCGCGGTGCAACAAAAGAACCCACATGCCTCAACACAAATCCCGCGTGCCGCAACTAGGACCCAACGCAGCCAAAAATAAAAGTAAATAAATAAATAAATAAATAATAAATCTAAAAATTTTTTTTAAATAATATGTCTATAGGTTCCATCAGGAAAAGGACCATATCTGCTGGGTTTTACCACAGCAGACCCAGAGTTCCTAGCACAGAGAGGCAATCCATACATGTTTATTGAACCAAAGAATTAATGCAGATGGGTCTTTCGTGCTTCTCTCTGTACCTGGAGTGGAATATGGCCGCCCCATAGCTCCCTGCTATGGGAGAGTCCAAATTTCTTTCTAAGAGAGTGAGTCTGACTGGTCTAATGTGAATCAGGAGAGCACACTTAGTCGGATCAGGTAAGGTCAGGAGACTGGGCATCCCATCACATAAACATGACTTTGTCAGCTCACCCTTTTGCTTAGGGGACAGTAGTTGGGGTTCTTTTCTCAGAGAAGGGGATGGATGAGTTACCTCAAATGGTTCCAAGTATAACAGAGCTTCAAGAGTTGGGAGGTCAGAGATGAGTTTCTTCCCTCCAAAAGTTTACAGTATAGTAGGAGGTAGTAACACAAATACCGAATAACCATATTAGAGTCAGATTATGCCACCTGGTTTAAAATAATATGTTATGGGAATAGAGGGGAGATTAAGAAAACACATTACTGTGATTATAAAGTTACCATATGAAAATATATACTGAACCTTGTTTTATCTTTGGCTTTAAAAAGGTATTGAAATTGAAACATTATTTCCATTGGAAATGTTATTTCCTATCAGCCACAAATGACTTAAATGAAAATAGAAGGATTGTTCCAAAAACAAATTAATGGTTTACCTCAATATTTAAAAATCAAATGGTAACATAGTTGATAATGATAGGATAAACATGACCCCAAAATAGTTTTTCTTTCCCAGGTGGGAAGTTAGTTATGCTATACTTCTCAAGTTGAAAGGGATCTATTTATTTTCTAAATATAAACTTAAAATTAAGAATTAGTCTGGATAATACTGAGCAATGTGAAGTCAATGATTCTCTACATAAAACTTGGGACAATGTGACTTTTACTAATTAGAAAGATAAGTTTTCATAGATATTTTGAGCTAGGCCTGCATTTTGTTATAAGTATTAAATCTGATTATCCATATATCTGTTCTATAAAATTATAGTAACTATAGCAGAGACTAGAGGTTACCTCCATTTTGTTTAAGCTACTGTTATCTGAATTTTCTGTTTATATAAAGGCAAATTTAAACCTGATACAGTAATTTACTTCTCTCAACTTTAAATTATATGCATACAAAACATATGTTTCCTTGGCTTCCCTGGTGGCACAGTGGTTGAGAGTCCGCCTTCCAATGCAGGGGACACGGGTTCGTGCCCCGGTTCGGGAAGGTCCCACATGCTGCGGAACGGCTGGGTCCGTGAGCCGTGGCCGCTGAGCCTGCGCGTCCGGAGCCTGTGCTCCGCAACGGGAGAGGCCACAACAGTGAGAGGCCTGCGTACCGCAAAAAAAAAAACATGTTTCCTAAAGGCATTCTTTCATAACTTAATTTCCCTGAAGATCAATACCAAATGTATAAGTCTATAGTCATAAATGTATTACTAATATTACTCACAGAAAATGAGTTACAAAATAGTTTACAAGCCATTCTACCAATTTACATACTCACCACACACACACACACACACACACACACACACACACACACACACACACACACACAGGAAAACAACGTGGAAGGATGTGACTCAAAGGCGGACAATGATTCTCTGGGTAATGAAACTAAAGATGATGTAAGTTCTTCAATTTTACTTCCTAGATACCCTCAAATCTCTCCAAAAAATAGCTCTATTTTAGAAAACGTTGACTTAGACATAAAATTATGAAATTCACCGTATTCTTCTCCTCTCGAACATTTTGGGTGTGTTTTTTTTCATAAATTTATTTATTTATTTTTGGCTGAGTTGGACTTTGTTGCTGCGCACGGGCTTTCTCTAGTTGCAGCGAACGGGGGCTACTCTTTGTTGCGGTGCATGGGCTTCTCACTGCAGTGGCTTGTCTTGTTGTGGACCACAGGCTCTAGGCACACGGGCTCGGAAGTTGTGGCTCGTGGGCTCTAGAGCACAGGCTCAGTAGCTGTGGTGCACAGGCTTAGTTGCTCCGCAGCATGTGGGATCTTCCCGGACCAGGGCTTGAACCCGTGTCCCCTGCACTGGCAGGTGGATTCTTAACCACTGCGCCACCAGGGAAACCGTCTCAAACATTTTGGAATCGAGGTTTCAATAGCTTCAGTGTGAAGTTAGCTATCCAGTAGTTTGAAGGATTGTGAACAATAAACACATTGCAAAGCAAGTACAAGACACAAAAACAAATGTTAGGGACTTTGGATCACTGAGGTGGATTATCAGGCAATTATTTCCACTTACTATGAAGTATAATCAAGAGTTAACTGTAAAGAGAAACAAAATTTTTCTTCCTAAGCTGAGATTTTTGAATTGCGTATTTTTTTCAGGTTATAAAAGTTTTGATGATATTATACGGAAATTGGAAAACACTGAAAGGTTTAAAGAAGAAATAAAAATTAATTCTACCATTAAGGAATAGCCACTATTAACAATTATAAATACATTCTCAAATCTTATGCATATATATATGATCGTTTTAGTGTCTATTTATTTTTGCATCATTTGGATATAACAAAATTTGCTTAATTATTTTCCTGTGATTGGATATATGTTATTAGCAATTAGGGCTCTCATATAATACTGCAATAATTATCTTCTAATATATACATCCCAGTTGAACTTTAACTATCTCCATAAAAGATATTCCTGCAGGCATGAATGAAATTAAAGCATTTGATCATTACTGCCAAATTGCTTCCTGGAAGTGTTTTCCAAATTTGCAATTCCACTCAAACAGTCCCTGAGAGTGGCTGTCTCACATCAACAATTTTTCTAATCTGTGCCAATTGTATACATAAAAATAGTATCTCTTTTTAATTTGTGTTTTCCGCTATTAGAAAAGCTGAAATATTTGAACGTCCCTATTAGTCCTTTTTTCAAATTCTTCCACAAAGTGTCCTCTAGTCCTTTGCCCATATTTGGGGGAAATTTCACGTTATACATATCTTCCATATTTTAATCTATTGTTTCAAAATCAGCAAATGGCTCTGTACACAGTACTGATGCCTAAGCTGATATTCTAAATAACCAAATTTCAGTCAGTGATTCACCATTTTGCACTATTAAGATTCTCTGTATCATTACATTGAAATACATGAATGACTCAGTCATCTAAATGGAAAGCAATTTATAAATACAAAGAATGAGTATTATTATTGTTATGTAAAGACATTAGAGATAAATAAAATAATCCTGTAGCCAGTAAAGTCCTTAAATTGGGTAGGAAATAATTCAGAACTTTCTATTTCTAGGTCACAGAAGAATAAATTATACCACAAATAGATGTAGTTTAAGGAGTGTAGAAACCAAGAATTATGGGGCATATTTTCTTTTCATCACCACTAGAAAACAGAGTTACAACCTGTAACACAATGATTCTGGATTCCTTTCTTTTGCCAGAACTAAGCTGAGGCAATTGATCTGTGCCAGAGGCTATTAACAGAGATAAACTTGGCTATTCGTCCCCCCTCCCTTTCAATAACACCAACAGTCCCCCACTTACAATGGTTCAGCTTAAGATTTTTCCGTTTATATGATGGTGCAAAAGCAAATATACATTTAGTAGAAACCGAACTTCGAATGTTGCATTTTGCTTTGTCCCAGGTAGTGTTCTGAAGTCAGATGCTCTCTGGTGATGCTGGGCAGTGCGGCAGCCACGGCTCCCAGTCAGCCACGCGATCAGGAGGATAAATAACCCCTCCACTCCAACCATTCTGTACCCAAACCTTTCTGTTTTTCACTTTCAGTGCAGTACTCAATAACTTACATGAGATATTTGACACTTTATTATAAAACAGGCTTTGTGTTAGATGATTTTGGCCAACTGTAGGCTAATGTAAGTGTTCTGAGCACGTTTAATGTAGGTTAGGCTAAGCTATGATGAGCAGTCGGTTGGGTGTATTAAATGCATTTTCAACTTACAATGTGTTTATCAGGAGGTAACCCCATTGGAGGTCAAGGAAGATTTGTAGACATATTGCTCTAGCCAGCGTTCATGTAAATAGTAACCACCTACTAGGCCACTTCCTAGCCTCACCTATACAAAAATCTCCTCGCCACCCTGTTTCAGCACCCCTCCCTAGGCTGGAAAATTCAAGCTTTAGAATTCAGTTATTTCCAGGAAGCCACTGGGAAATGCGTTGCTTCACTAGCAGTGTAAAAAAAGGGAGGAAAGACACAGTCCTGAAGTTTGGCTCTGTAGCTCCGTCACTTGTGTAAACCAACTTACATAACCTCCGTGAGCTTCAGTGTCTTTACCATCCTTAAGGGATGATTGGGAAGATGGAGTTAACACAGGTGAGCTAGATGGGAAAGGAAGTGCTTCTCGGTGCCTGACGCGGGAAACGTCAATCTTTTCCTTCCAACCTGTCTGTCATGAACTTTCAGAAGTGGCAGATGCCACTAGGAAGCAGCATTAGCACACAAAGAACTAGGTATGCTGCATGCACACACACACACTCATGTAAACACATTCACACACGCATGCTCACGTGCACATACGGGCACAAAGAACACACACTCGTACACACACTTATGTACACACATACATCACACATTCGTGCACACGTGCACACATACTCGTGCTCACACTTACAAAACACACTCAAACAGCATACACATTCACGTACACATGTGCACACCAACCACACACTCACATGTGCAGACATATACTCACACCCATATGCACAAACCCCAAGCTCTCCTTCCTTCCTTCCTTCCTTCCTTCCTTCCTTCTTTCTTTCTTTCTCTTTCTTTTAAATCTCCTATTTCAGTGTTAAGGTGGGGAATGACCCTTGGGCTAGTAGATGGGAAATTTTACTGATAAATACTTATCAGTGGAGCAGCTGGGCCCGTGAGCCATGGCTGCTGAGCCTGCGCGTCCGGAGCCTGTGCTCCGCAATGGGAGAGGCCACAACAGTGAGAGGCCCGCTTACCGCAAAAAAAAAAAAAAAATGTAGTGTGTGTGTGTGTATACACACACACACACACACACACACACACACACACACACACATATTGTATACAATAATCAGCCATAAAAAAGAATAAAATTTTGCAGTTCGCAACAACATGGGTGGACCTGGAAAGCATTATGCTGAGTATGATATCACTTATATGTGGAATCTAAAAAATGAAAAGAATGAATACAACAAAGCAGAAACAGACTTAACAGACATAGCGAACAAAGTAATGAATGCCAGTGGGGAGACGGAAGGAGGGAAGGGCAGGATAGGGGTAGGGAATTAGAGATACAAGCTACTATGTATAAAATAAATAAGCTACAAGGATATATTGTGTAGCACAGTGAATATAGCCAATATTTTACAATATCTTTTTAAGTGGAGTATAATCTATAAAAATATTGAATCACTGTATTGTACACCTGAGAGTAATACAATACTGTAAGTCAAGTATACTTCAATTAAAAAAAAAAACTTCACTTACAATTTTAAAAGTCTATATATTTAAAATTTTTGAAACAATAAATTTAATTAGGAAAGTATCTGCAACAAAAGGGAGGATAATAGAACAATATATTCTCTCCTTTTCTGGAGCAAACCCAGCGATCCAGTCTGGGGCAGGGGAAAGGCTCTAAAATTTTTACTGCTTTCTTTCCATTCCTAGAGCTGTGAGGTAAGATGAGGGGGAGGTCCATTTTTAAGTGAATAGGTGACAAGTTAAAGAAAAGTGGTTCTAAAACTCAGTGCTAAAAGAGGAAATCCAGGGTGGATGGTTTTTTGTTCAGCAAAATGCCTAAATAGGGCTTTTTGGTTTAGAAAGGGGAGGAACCACTCACTCTCAAAGCTGACCCTCAATACAAGACATGGAGAAAGATAAGCGGGGG
>NW_006782421.1:1517992-1527171 GCF_000442215.2 Lipotes vexillifer
GGGGGGGGGAGCAGAAGGCGCAGAAGAAGGGGAAGGAGGGGGTAGGGAGGGAGGGGGAAGCAAGAGAGGTTGAGAGAGAGGAAGAGGGAAGAATATCGAAGGAAAGGGTTGAGAAAAAGTAAAGCTGTTTTTTAAAGTTAAGTAAATGGGCACTTGGAGCTTTTGAATGACACCCTGGGAAGTGGGGGGCACACTGATTTCTGTAAAGGGAGGAGGAAGAGAAAAGCATCTTGGAGGAGAGGCCGGACCACACTCCGTGAAGGCAGGTGAATCCTGAGGAAGATGCATCCCGGAGGAAACACCTCTGCGGGGCCAAAGCTTACCAGTCGAGATGGGCGGTACAGAGTGTGGAGATGGCAAAGTAAACAACTCTTTCTGGGACTTTTGTTAAAAGGGATACAGAGACGGAGCAGTAGCTAGAAAAAGATGTGAGGTAAGAGTAAGGTTTTCTTTTAAAAACAGTGGTGATATTATTGCATATTTATATGCTGATAGAAATGCTCCAATAGAAAGGGAAAAAAAAAAACATGGAAAATCATTCATCAGAAGAGCAAAATCCTTAAGTAGGAGACAGAAGACGGGATGCCGGACATGAGGTTTGCCCTTAGATGGTATCTCAGAGACACGAGACGGAGGGCAGAGACCCTGGTACAGACATGGCTGAGATGGTAGACTTGGTCACAGGAAGATTGAAAAGGGTCTTTTCTATTTTCTCTGCGAAACAAGGAGCAAGGTCATCGGCCAAGAGAGAGGACAGGGATGATGGCTTGAGAGGGGCTGAGAAGAGAAACAGCCACGTTGGGGAGTTGGGGAGAGAACAAACTGGTGAAATGCGGTAGGATTGCCAGGCACAGTTGAGGGCGTATGTGAGGCCCACGTTCATGAATCAAAGTGGGACCTATTAGCATAATTGTGAGGTTTTCGTTTTTCCCAGCAACGTTCAGCTGCTCTGGTGCAGGCACAGGAAAGGCAGCTAGAGCCTGGCGTGGGCTTTGCCAGCACGTACTACAGGAGGAGAAAAGGCCAAGGAAGTTAGACATAAATAAAGGAGCAATGTCAGTGATGGGTCACGGAATTCTGGTGGGTAAGGAAAGCTATTTAGGCATTATGTAAACCAAACTTTAAGGGCTCAGATCCATTTCTGTTGGCCTGAAAGTCGATGCATTCCTTTTTGGTGATGCTTCTCAAACTTAAGAATGCAAAGAATTATCTGGGGACTTTGTTATAAATGCAGATTTGGGGGCCATCCTCGGAAATTCCAGGACACAGCATTTTTTTCCTTTGTAATAATTACCAGGTGATACTGATGCCGGGGTCTGTGGACCATTCTAAGAAAACTGTTGCCTCGCAGTTGTTTTAGGTGAAAGCGTTTAGGAGTAGAATTAGGGAGAGGGTAACTGGGTTACCTAGGTAATTATTTACACTTTGCATTTCACAGCCATGCAAGGACAATGTTCCAAATATTTGGGTTTCTTAACCAGATAATTCAAAGTAAGCTACCCTGGAGTAACACTGCAATGGCTGACGCAATAAATTCAGTCACTTTATTTTTCCATTTCCATTAGGTTCCTTGGACAAACACATACAAGTATGACATTTAATTTTGAATCAGGAAACCAACTTAGCATGGTTTTACATCAGATGCTTCTGTTTTCCAGAAAGCGAAAGAACTGTGCTCTGTTTGGGGAGGAAAAAAAAATAAACATTTTAAGAGAAACAGTCATCTCTTAAATCTATTAAATAGCCAAGCCAAATCAAAGACATTTTATAAACGTGTAGAATAAATCTAATTATGTGAATGAAAGCATTCAGTGTGAGGTTTAAGTGATTCGAGAAAAATCAGGGAAATGATAAGGCACTCGTTTCCAAGAGAGAAAATAAAAGATTAGGTATAATTCTGACAGTCAAGATTAAAAGAGAAAAAGCTGTATCAGCCCTTATTTAATCGCCAATATGCACCAACAGTGCTGCATCTGTCTGGAGACTGTAAAAGAGAACAGCCTGAAAAAGTGCACTAACAAAGCTCTGTTGGGTTGTTTTTATTTATCTTCTGCTAATAATTTTTCTGCTGATCTGTGCTAGGATTACTGTGCTTTGTCAACTTTAGTATTTAATGTCTCACTAGGGCTCTGCTTTGTTTTGAACAACAATAATTTATCCAGTGCATTTCTAACTATTTGTAATTATAGTGATAATAACCGTCATTATTATCATTGTGTACTTACTCCATGTCACGCATAATATTTCTAATCATCAAACCTATGAGGTGGGTATTATTTGCTAGTGATCATTTCCTTCTCTCTCTCTAGCTGGCCACTTCTCAGACCCCTCTCTCCTCTAATCTGCTCCCAACTCTCTCCTCTACCAGCTGATACAGGGCCGTCAACATTCTTGAAGCATTTCTAAACCTAGAGGTAATAATAGCTTCAGCCTCTGGCTGGTTCCTCCTTTGTAGAAACAAAGATATGTAGACCTTAAACCTGAAACTAATGCTCTGTGATGACCTAGAGGGGTGGGATGTGGGGGGAGGGTGGCAGGGAGGCTTAAGAGGGAGGGGATGTATGTATACTATAGCTGATCCACTTTGTTCTACAGCAGAAACTAACCCACATTATAAAACAATTATACTCCAATAAAAAAAAGTTCTGTAGGCAATGTTAAAAGCAAATCACATTCTTGGGGAAGATATTTTCATAGCTTGTAATTAAAAAAAGGTTTTGTATCCAGAATTTATTTTAAAAACTGAATTTTAAATTAAAAAAAAAAAAACCTGAAACTAATGGCTTTAATGCTGGCCATTATACACTTCTTTATCACCCACAAACACAATATCATCTTCCTTAAAATGTTTTGCTCTAACGAATACTTTGCTCTAATGTGTACTTTTCAAACTCTAGCAATTGCCGAAGGAAGGAAAGAGATGTTAGAAGATCTATAAACCAATGACCATTGACATGAGTTACTTCGTAGTTTGGGGTGAGTTCTTTATCACTTGGGACCAAGAGGTGGTCAATATTATTACTCAATATTCCATTCAATATTATTATTAGTATTCAAGCATAATCTGGAATTATACATGATGGCATAATTCAACACTCATCAAATAAAACAACAACCCTGAGTTTTAAGGAAAAGAAAAGGAAAAAGGAAAAAGGAAAAAGTGGGGAAACTGAATGCAGCTTTACTGCTTTGTCTGGCTATTTCCTCCTGCCCCACTCTCTCTTTTAAAAAATCCAGTGGCCACATTAACATGGCTTCTTTTAGTCATCAGGTAATAAAAGTACTGATTATGGCGCGGGACAAGCGGAAGCGCTAGCTAAACGTTCCCGCGTGGAGCTCACCCTTGAAGCATTTGGGGATTTGAATGACGCCGTCTATGCACTGGGCATCCTCTGTATAGCTACACTTCTTCCCCTTATTTTTGCAGAAGAAAGAAATTTTTTGGCCATGCAGCATTCCGTTCTTAAATTTGTCTTGGATATTTACTCTCTCTCCTTCATGCATCACGGTAGCTCTTTTAACAGGTAATTTACACGACGCTGAAAGAGACAATATTTGTAGTCAAGACAGGACTTCATTTACTCTTTCTTAAAGAAAATGTAGCATTTGAACCAGTAGATGTTCAGACCTGAAACAAAGTGCTCAAGACGAGAAGGTTCTGAGATACTGAGTAACACCAGTATCATTGCTAACTGTTGTTCATTATCAATAGAACCTTTAATCATGGCTTCCAAGATCGCCTTTTCTTCCCCTGGAGTAGCCACATAAGAAGGTCAGAGCAGGGCTTCCCTGGTGGCGCAGTGGTTGAGAGTTCGCCTGCCGATGCGGGGGACGCGGGTTCGTGCCCCGGTCCGGGAAGATCCCACGTGCCGCGGAGCGGCTGGGCCCGTGAGCCGTGGCCGCTGAGCCCGCGCGTCCGGAGCCTGCGCTCCGCAACTGGAGAGGCCACAGCGGCGAGAGGCCCGCGCACCGCAGAAAAAAAGAAACCAGAAGAAGGTCAGGGCAGAAGCATCAGATACTAGGCTTCTGTGCAAAAGAACTTCTATCACATACCTGCCCTTTCAGGTAAGCGTCCCCGCCCCACTCAGCTCCCATTTATTGAGTTGCTGCACCACGCACCAGCCACTGTGAGTGTTGGCTCACAACAGCTCATAAATGCTCCTTTCTTTGAAAAATGCCCTTCAGCCATAAGAGAGCCACCTCTCCAAGGAGAGTATGCACATCAGTCCACAACCCCCGCGTCAGGGAAGGGAGCAGCCCGCAGCCTATGACAGGCTGACAAGGGGATCAAAATAAGCAGGTCCCCTTGCCTCTTGATGGGATCGACTCCCAGGGGATTAAACTGAAGTTAGACTCTAGCTGAGACCACATCCTCGTTCAAAACATGGTCCCTGGATTGGCAGCATCAGTATCACCCGGGAACCCGGTAGAAATGCTACTTCTCAGGCCCTACTGCAGATCCAGCAAGTCAGAGACTCTGTTTAAACAAACCCTCTAGGAGATTCTGATGCACAGTGAGGTTTGAGAACCAATGTCCAGCTCCATCCTACCTGCCTCACATTCTTTTTCCTGAGACTCACTTAATAAACCAACTGCATTTGAATCCCTGTCTCAGGCTCTGCTTCTAGGGGACCCCAACCTAGTCATACGTCGTTTTGCCTGTTGTGCCTAATTCCCTTTTCTATTTAAACTGTCCAACCCGGACTTCCCTGGTGGTGCAGTGGTTAAGAATCCGCCTGCCAATGCAGGGGACACGGGTTTGAACCCTGGTCCAGGATGATCCCACATGCTGCGGAGCAACTAAGCCCCTGTGCCACAACTACTGAGCCTGCACTCTAGAGCCCACGAGCCACAACTACTGAAGCCCACATGCCACAACTACTGAAGCCCACATGCCTAGAGCCCATGCTCTAGGCATGTCCGCAACAAGAGAAGCCACGGCAGTGAGAAGCCCACGCACCATGACGAAGAGTAACCCCCACTCACGCAACTAGAGAAAGCCCGCGCGCAGCAACAAAGACCCAACACAGCCAAAAGTAAAATAAATACATTACTAAAAAAAAAACAAAACTGTCCAGCCCACAGCAACTTGAGCAGAAATACAGTGCAAAGTCGGTGTTCTTTGCATAAGCATGACACGGACCAGATCAAGGATAGACACCTAACTCAAAAGCAACCAGCATCTCAGGGAAAAGATGCCAGTGAGTGATGAATCCTTTAGTTGAGAGGTCCTGGTGTAGAATCAAGCCAGGTTCAAGGTGAGTAAGCAGAGAAACAGATATGAGAGAGACCGTGAGGCCAATGAGATGTGGGAAGAGTAGCAGTAGTTGCTGACTTGCAGCCGCAGAGTCTCCTCAGGAGACCAGTTGTGTTTCATTTCCTCGTATTCAATGTCCATACGATTACCTGTTGCCTGTTTATAATTCGTCACCATTTCCTGGAACTAGCTGGAATGTGTGGTTGGGTTTTGCCACAGTGAGAAGGGTCTTGACTAGAACAAATCAAAAAAGGATGCTCATGGGCCAGGACTTAAAAGCAATTATAGGAAGCCCACACAAACTTCCACCATATTATCAAGGCTTACAGCAGATATGTTTATTTCATGCAGTTTAATCTCAAACAGGATTGCTAAGCGTGAGGTTTCCCCATGACCATATAAATCCCAGTAGCTGTGAATCAAGTCTGAGAAACAAAGTGGAAAATGACTGGAACAAGAAGATGCCAAGTACAGGTGATCTACTCGATGAATTGGGAGGCAGTTCAAGACCCTTTACCCACATTTCTTACCTTTACAACTTGGCTGTGCGGACCATTTTCCGAATTTGCCACATTCTGCTTCTTCGGGTCCATCCAAGGCATATGTATCATGGCAACCATAAGTGGCTTTATCCTTGTAATAAAGTACTTGCTTTGCAGGATAGTTCACAAATCCATTGTCTGGTCTTGATGGGAACGGGCATCTTACTTCTAAAAAGTTTAAGCCGTAAGACGCATTAGTATAAATAGCGTGGAGTCCGGTGGTTACGGAATAGCCACGCGCTTGTCTCTCTTATACCACTGAATCACTGGGTGTTCCTGTGCCTAGAACACAATTTCTGGGGACCTTGGTGCTTAATTCTGTCCCCTTTATCTTCTCCTTGTGAGACTCTGGATATTAAAATAGAAACAACAACACTTTGAAAGTAAATTAATGAGTTACCAAGTGCTTTGGGCTTTTTCACATAATCACAAGGTAGCATTTATTGCAAACTTCATCTGCACACAGCCTAAGATGGTGGGTTTGAAAGACGGAAAAAGTCTGTCTCTTTTAACCAACAGACCATGAAATTAAAACACAGAGATTCCCTCTATGCACACTAGAACAGCATTATTTGGATTTTAAATGTTAAATCTCATTCTTATGACTGTCTTCAGACTATGCAAGAAGCCAGCATGAAATACAAAGGAGAAAAATGAAGGCTTCCCGGCTTTCTTTAGATCCTCAGCGGTACAGCCCCAAACCCGTATCCCTATTTACCCCAGTAAAGAAAGCCAAGCTGGAGGGAGGAGCACAGAGCTCTTAGGAGGAAGTCTAATGAGATGGTTCAAGGGGGCCAAATCCAGTGCTGGGCTGTTTGGATCAGCTTTGGCTCTTCCACAAATTGAGCGCAAAAGAATCTATGAGTCTATAATAACACTAAAAAGAAATAGTTCATGGAGGAAAAACTCTTCCCTGTAGAGAATTCCAGCTAATAAATATAGAAGGAAAGATAAACTTAGAAAGCCACCATTCTGTAACCACCAGCGTCTCAGCTGACTGAGTTCAAGGATTATCAGTGGATGCTACAATGACTGCTAGAGAATGAATATTCTCACCGTCTCAAACTATCACCCACAGGTTGCTTACTAATTCAGTGAGAAAGAGATGCCTTTACCAAGAGAAGAGGGGCATACCCCACCTGACCAAGGGATCAAATTAAGCATGACAGTGACTGACTGACGCCATGTGCCTTCTGATGTGATGGAGTGTATTCTTAAAAAAAAAGTATTTAACTCAAATCCAATCATGAGTAAATAATCGACCAAATTCACACTGTGGAAACTTCTATAAGACAACTAGCACGCACTCTTCAAAAATGTCAGTGAAAAGACAACGGAAAAGGCAGGGGATAATTCTTAACTAAAGGAAACCAAAGAGCTATGACAACTGGACAGAACACGTGATTCGTGATTAGATTTCACATAGAACAAAACACGTGTATAAAGGCTACTTCTGGATCAGCTGGGGTAATTTGCAAATGAAATAAATATTGTTCATTGTATATAATTGTTTAAATTATTATTGTTAATGATTCCAAATATGTTAAATGCCTTGGGTACAGTGATAACATATGACAGTGGTCTTCTTAGGACATTCACACTGCTGAAGTATTCATGGGTAAGTGTCATGATGTGTACAACTTATTTTCCCATGATTCAGGGGGGAAAAGTATGTCTATAGAGAGAAAGAGAGAAAATGTCACAACATGCTGACGGCTGATATATCTATGTAAATGGCTGGGAAAAAAAAAAGAACCCACTGCTTAGGACTTGGGAGAATTAAATGAGAGAACACATATATAGGAGGAGACCAGTGCCTGGCCCAGAATTTAGTCCCCCAAAAGGTGCTAGGTATTAGTAGTAGGAGTTTCCCTATGCTAAAAAGCACTTACGTTTGAATCATTCAGTACATATCTGTAACACCCACTGCGGGAGAAGGTAACAGTCCTTAGTATAATTCCTGGTGTGCATGATAAATTCTACTTGTTATGCAGTTGACAAGTTCAAAGATAGTAATGACGAGTCAAATTAAAGGAGAAAGAATTTTCATATATATTTTTAAATCAAGTGTTCTTGTGATTCTTGAATTTAGGTAAAGACTACAAAAGCTTATATCAATCTGACTGCAACCCAGTTTTTCGCCTCTTAGGACTCCCCAGTTTAATCCAGCCTCACAGTAACACTCAGCTGTCCATGCACACACCCTGTTCCTTCACATCCCCCTGGCTTTCCCCATCCTGCGCCCTTGCGTGGTATGCCTATGCCATTCCCCCATTCTCCACTGCTCCCGCAAGCCCTTCCTCTGGGAAGCTTTCCCAAGCAGCCACAGACGGACCACTGCATCATAGCTCATCTTCCTGAGCTGAGTCAGGTCTCACTCATCTGGTATCCTGGGTGCCTGGCAGGTGGCAGATGCCGATAAACGTTTGTTACACAAGGTCATTTGAAACACTCCATGATAGAGAAATTTTCAGTCCTCTTCAAAAAAGAGATTCTACACTCCCATGATTATTCTGTCTTATCCTTGCACTCACCCTTACATTCTGGTAATTCTGTCCAGTTTCCATGTTCTGTGCAGGTAACGGTGTCATTTCCAAACATTGCGTGCTGTGGCAAGCATTCAAAGACTGCCTTGCCTCCATACAGGGAGTTGTTCCCAGACAATGGCTGATAAACACTAAGTTTTGCAAACTTAGGTATGGGTGGTGGAGGGCAGGTTGTAGCTGAAAAAAGAAGGAACTATCATTTTAATGAAAATAGTTGAGTCTTTTAAAAGTACTCTTTACAGAACAACAACAACAAAATCCAGAGATTAACTTGGGAAAATGCAAACTTTGATCAAATGCCGGGATAAACACAGTCAGCTGGAGACGCCAAAGAAGAAAATATGATCTGGAAATCAGATGTCTGAACCAGTCAAAAAACTAAATGATGGGGCTTCCCTGGTGGCGCAGTGGTTGAGAGTCCGCCTGCCGATGCAGGGGACACGGGATCGTGCCCCGGTCCGGGAAGATCCCACATGCCGCGGAGCGGCTGGGCCCGTGAGCCGTGGCCGCTGGGCCTGCGCGTCCGGAGCCTGTGCTCCGCAACGGGAGAGGCCACAACAGTGAGAGGCCCGCGTACCGCAAAAACAAAAACAAAAATAAAACCTAAAAGATGAAGGAAATTCAAGTCTTGCCACCACTGATTTGCCTGTTACACGACCACGTTGCTTATGATACCATATGTCTTGGATCCAAACGCTACCTTGGAAGACGTTCCTGGGAGTCAGAATTGGCAAAGGACTTTGCTAAGGGAGCCTCCTGCAATAGTTGCTGATGACAACAAGTCATCTGTGACACCTGAGTGACATCTTGGTCCTAGTTTCGGTTTCTTCGTTC
>NW_006782421.1:1527181-1543414 GCF_000442215.2 Lipotes vexillifer
CTCCTGCTTTTGTACTCTGTCTGTATGGGGCTTACACAAGTCGCTTCACACAGAGACTCAGAAGTGGATTGCCGTCCTGACCTAACTAATCTGGAGTTTCAGTGTTAGAGTCAGGGTCAGGGTCAGAGTTTGTCATTCCAAAGCAGTTGTTTCATCTTCCAGAGTAAGATATCAGGATGGACAGTCCCCAGAAAGGTGACCAACCATTTCATAGAGCTGGGACTGAGGGGTTTCCAGGGTGTAGATCTTATAGTGGTAAAACCAGGAAAGTCCCAGGCAAATCAGCTGGTCACCTCCCTATAACTGGGACCCACAAACTCACGAGCACAGACAGGAAGTTTCTGACTCCATTCTCCCTCCTTAGTGCATTGAACAGAATTAGCTCCTTTCAGATAAAACCTGCAAAGGGAAAATGTAATCCACTAAATTATAAAATAATCCACCCATGGCATCTCAAATGTCTTTTCTGTTAAGCATTGCTGCAGATTAATACTATTGGCTTCTCAGGACTTCTCTGGTGGCACAGTGGTTAAGAATCTGCCTGCCAATGCAGACAACACAGGTTCGAGCCCTGGTCTGGGAAAATCCCACATGCCATGGAGCAACTGGGCCCGTGAGCCACAATTACTGAGCCTGCGCGTCTGGAGCCTGTGCTCCGCAACAACAGAGGCCGCGATAGTGAGAGGCCTGCGCACCGCGATGAAGAGTGACCCCCACTTGCCACAACTAGAGAAAGCCCATGCACAGAAATGAAGACCCAACACAGCCATAAATAAATAAATAAATACATTGTGTATTATTTATAATAATAATAATAATAAAAAAAAAAAAAAAAGAATCTGCCTGCCAATGCAGGGGACACGGGTTTGAGCCCTGGTCTGGGAAGATCCCACGTGCTACGGAGCAACTAAGCCCGTGCACCACAACAACTGAGCCTGTGCTCTAGAGCCCACAAGCCACAACTACTGAGCCCACATGCCACAACTACTGAAGCCCGCATGCCTAGAGCCCGTGCTCCACAACGAGAGAAGCCACCGCAATGAGAAGCACGCACACCGCAATGAAGAGTAGCCCCCGCTTGTCCACGTGCAGCAACTAAGACTCCCCCCACCCCCGCAAAAAAAAATACTTTTGGCTTCTTTTCCATCTTATAATACTGTTTTCCTGAGAGGCTTAACATTCCTCTAAGGCTCATCAAGTCTGCCAGCCTAAGGCTGCAGGGTACTGCTGAAGAATGGGAAGGTTCCATTGCTAGTGGGTATGGAAGCCAACCCTACCCGGTGCCCAAACCCCTTGTCTCCAACCAGCTGGTCAGGTTAACTGCTTCCAAGCAAAGAACCACCTCTTTTTCAGGATCACAAAAGTGAATCAAACCGAATAATCTCTAATATTCCTTTTCTGAGAGCCTGCTGACCCAAATGTTTAAAAACAATGCAGTCTATTTCCATTGCAAATGTACTATTGTCCCTGAAGCCAGTTTGTTCAAGGTCATTCATCATGAAGCCTACCAGTCAGTTGGTGTTTCAGATGAAAGGACTGCCTCTCTTTCACACACAGTATTTCTTAATCTCTAATCACAAACAAGCCTCCTCAGTGAAATTTTGCCCTGCTCTACAGCCGATGAGCTATCGCCAGTGTCACTGATGGTGTATTTGCTCATGAGGCAGATAAGTCACAGGACCAACCATAAGTGCTTTCTTCTGGGGATGCTGTGAGAATGAAGATTATGTTCTACATCAACACACTCAGCCTTCTCCATAGAATTCTCTTCCACGAGGTCACAGTCGATGAAATTAGCCTCATTAACTAAAGCCCAAGTCCGATTACTAAAATATTTTAACCCTCATGCCAAGATTTGGCCCAGAGATCATAAAGAATTATCACCCAGTTTCAATAATTTCAATGTCCTCCTCAAATAAGTAACTAATCAGGAGCAGAAAACTTAGAATGTTGACTTCATATTTCACTAGCTGTTGTATTCTCCACCCCTTACCCCGCCCTCAACACCACTGTGGATTTGTATTCAGTGATTTGTACTCAGCAAGTCCAGCCTAAAGACTAGAAACGGACCAGCCTTGATGATTAGCTTAAGGGCGCAGGAATGGGCTGCATCTGTGAGCCAGAAGTCCTTACCCGGTATTGCAAGAAAAATTGATCGTGTTGGGATATTCAAAAGTTGTATAGCGTACAGTTCCGTTTTCTAAGATTCCAGCAAAAGGACATACTCTGGCTGTGATTTAAAGATATAAAAGTCAATTTCCATTTATAGAATTTACTATTAAAATTAAAATGTGTAAACTCATTTCTATCCTTTGATCCAGTAACTCTACTGGTAACTATTCTAAGAAGATAAGTCAAAATAAATCAAATGATATATGCACCAAGGCACCCATTGTATTGTTTGCCACGCAGCACACGGGATCTTAGTTCCCCGACCGGGGATCGAACCCTCGCCCTCTGCAGTGGAAATGCGGAGTCTTAACCACTGGACCGCCAGGGAATTCCCTGTATTGTTACTTCTAATGACAAAAGCCAAACAGTCTAAATGTTCACTATCAGGGTATTATTTTAATTAATGGTAATTAAAGGGTAAATCCACCTGAACTATGATACGGCCAATAAAATATGGATTACGAAGACTACAGAGATATAGTCCATGCTTCTGATATGCTAGTGCAAATAGAAAAACACAAAATGGTGTCAACTCACTGCAATGAGGAAAATATACACGCGGAAAATAACTTGAAAAAGTAAGTTGTTAGTGTTCCAAAGTTAAGGCTGATTTCCGGAAAAATTTCCCTAATGATGTTACAGTGGTTTTTCATTAACAATTACGTTTTGTCTTTTTTAATCAAAAAGCATATTAAAATCACTGTATGAACATGTATTGTTTTCACAAATGGTATCACCCATACAACCAAAATAACCAGAGCTCAGATAGGTCCATATAGTTATTTTTACTGCTTGACTTCTACATAAAATTGCCAGAAATTCTCTCAGGTGGATTGCTCAACAGTCGACTGTGAAAAAATAATGCCAGCATTATATCACAGAACCACGTTCTGAGGAATAAATAAAAGCAACCATCAGGAATTCCCTGGCGGTCCAGTGGTTAGGACGCTGCGCTTTCACTGCTGAGGGCGAGGGTTCAATCCCTGGTCGGGGAACTAAGATCCCACAGGCTGAGCCACGTGGCCAAAAAATAAAAAAGCAACCATCGGGTTTCCCTGGTGGCGCAGTGGTTGAGAGTCCACCTGCCGATGCAGGGGACACGGGTTCGTGCCCCGGTCTGGGAAGATCCCACATGTCGCGGAGCGGCTGGGCCCGTGAGCCATGGCCGCTGAGCCTGCGCGTCCGGAGCCTGTGCTCCGCAACGGGAGAGGTCCGCGTACCGCAAAAAAAAAAAAAAAAAAAAGCAACCATCTACCATAAAGTCAGATATCTGTGAATGTATATATACATATATAATTTTTATATTACATATGATATATTATTATACATAATATTCCTGTACATTATTAATTTGATATATTTATATTTCGTTATAAATATAATTTGTAGTATAATCTCCACTTCTCTCTTCACATCGGCAGTGTTTTCCTCCCCTTTTATAGTACCAAGTCTCTTTTTAAAATCTCCCCTAGTTCCAGGCTGCAAATAGCACTTACTGTCCTTAGCGTCTTCTCCTGTGGAACTCCCCACAGACCCTCCTGTTTCTTCATAGCCCTCCACTCCACAGTCCTGCTGGCTATCTGTACCGCGAGCATGACAAGGTAGGTCATCTCCCCAGAAGGTCCAGAATGTGAACGACGGGGAGAATGCATGAGATGGAGACTGACTTACGTGTGCATCTCAGAGTGTTGATGGGCCAACGTCCTGTGAGCGGGCAAGTAAACCGCCGGGCCCCCCCCCGGGACACGTAGCCTGGCTGGCAGGAGTACACGATCTCTTCCCCGGGGTCATAGGATGTTTTTAATGGAGCAGCTCTGGCAAATGGTAAGTCATCTGGCTTGGGACAGGCTGAAACAGAGCACAAAGCAGTCGCCTGAGAAATCTGTATTTGCATTTTTAAGTTCAGCTAGCACACACAAACGAAAAATATTTCGTGCTACCAATAATATGCATGCTGAATTCTGTACCAAATACTTGACTTACGCAATAGCTCATCTAATCTCCTCACCAACTTTTGAAGGGTGCTATTGTCATCTCCATTTCACAGGTCCGTATACTGAGGCTTAAACAAGGTAAATATCTCATGCAGGAACTTTGGGCATGGCTATATCAAAGAACAAACACCAATCCACTCTCTCAAGCACCCACCCTAAAGAGAATTTAGCTAATCATTATGGATCCCTGGCATACACAAGGGGGATGGATATATGAATTATTTTTTTCAAAAGCAAAGAGTACTTACTTCGTCCTGCAATAGCAACATGACAGAGAAAACTTGAGATCAAGATGAGCACGGGAGGAATCATCGTGGATGGTTCACACTGGCACTACCGCAGTGGCTTTCCTCTACTAAAAAGAGAGCTGTAAATATTAAAGTGCTTAAATATTAACCATTTTGGGGTGTACTTTTATCTCTGTAAATAGAAGATAAAGGATCATGGTTTGAAAGGAGCTCCAAGACCTACATTCTTTAATCATTTACTTTTCACTTTGGCGGGTCTGTTGTGAAATCTTTGGTAGATGGTTTCTGTCTTCACGACATTTATATTAATGGCACACGACAGCCCGGTCTCGCCTCTGATACAATCCTGGTAGTTCCGGGTTGCCCGGCCTCTGGTCCAGACGTCTTGCTCTCCATCCTTGGTTTGTGTAGTGGTGGATAGAAAACACAAAGGCTGAATTACCCGCTCCACCCCCAGCCTTGGCATGCAAATTGAGGACCATTGCTTATTTTCAGGTATCTTCACCTCTAAAATGACGTTCCAGGTTCCAGATAAATGAGCAAAGAACATCTTCACAGCAGCATCTAAGATTATAAATCCTAAAAAACTGAGGTCATCATCTTCTCTCACAAACTGACTGCTTCCTCTCTTACCTGCAGCGAGTAGCACGACCCTCCTGGTAGCCAGTTTCCAGCCTCAGCACTACCCTTGCATTCTCAATCGCCTCCCGCGCCAAATCAACGCAAAGTCCCGCTCATCCGTTCTGAAGACTTCTTAGGTCTGTCGAGCCAGATTCTAGATCTGTTTGAGGGATTGGGAAGTCGATGTGAAATTACAAGTGTGGACACTAAGAAGTACAGAAGTCGAGTAGGAGAGGATGGGCCAAGGCTGATGATGCTGTTTAAAAGGGCTCAGAGCAGACCGTCCAGGACCCCATAGTTCTCCTACATATCACTTGCTCTGAGGGACTGAGTATACAAATGGACAATGGCTAGACAACGTATAAAAACAGAGCTCTCACCCACAATCTCTAGCAATCAATCGGCCAAACTTAGAACCAACCAGAGAAAACCAAGCGTGTTCCTCTAATCAATCACATAGGATGCCCGGCTTCCAGTTAGTCCACATCCAGCTTCCCCAAACCAACACCCTCCCATCAGCGCATACTTGAGTCTTTCCCTTCTCATCTGCAGTAAAGTTTTCCCATCCTTTAACTGATTTGGGGTGCCTGCCAAACAAAAATGATGATGGCTAACTGCCTTCCGATAGCAAGCTCTGAATAAATAGACTTTGCTTGTTCTCATTTGGGTGATGGTGTTTTATATCCACAGGTCTAAAGTTCCTTGAGACACATCAGTTTGAGAAACGTTCTTGTCAGACAGCAATTCTTAATGATGCTGCTAATTAACATGATGTTCCGTGATAAGGAGAATAGTGTACTGCCACTAACATAAAATAAGGGTCGTTCCCCTTTGTGATTAAATCACAGTCTTCACACACACACACACACACACACACACGCACGCACGTGCACACGCACACGCACACTCCACCTTCCTATTCTAAGGAGAAGGATTTATGTTTGATTTGCTCGCAAGCTCTGCGTTATTGTGGAGGATTCCCTTGATGGGTGGAAAAGAGAGAAACCGAATGAAAAGGGACCAAGGTGTCCTGTATAATAAAGATGTGAGGTGGGTGGAGGAATAGAGAGAAAGCCACAGGCTGCACAGCAGGAAAAGAAAATCTGGAGCAGTTTGAGATTGAGAAGAGAACAGTTTTGGCAGCAGCTGCAAACTGAACGATAGACATTGGGAGGACCAGTGATGAGAAGGGTTTTTGTTTGTTTGTTTGTTTTGGTTTGTTGCGGTACGCGGGCCTCTCACTGCTGTGGCCTCTCCCGTTGTGGAGCACAGGCTCCGGACGCGCAGGCTCAGCGGCCATGGCTCACGGGCCCAGCCGCTCCGCGGCATGTGGGATCTTCGCGGACCGGGGCACGAACCCGCGTCCCCTGCATCGGCAGGCGGACTCTCAACCACTGCGCCACCAGGGAAGCCCGAGGAGGGGGGGTGGGTTAATGATGCTTGCTGATGGGCGTACTTCCTCACATGAGGGAACTTTCTGGAGAGGGTGGAAACAGTCTATATTTTATTTGAGGTGGTTGCTACTTGGGTACATGAAATTATCAAAACTCTTCCACTAAACATTTAAGAACTGTGCATTTCATTATATATTAATTATACCTCAGTTTAAAAACAATGCACCGACTTCCCTGGTGGCGCAGTGGTTAAGAATCCGCCTGCCAATGCAGGGGTCACGGGTTCGAGCCCTGGTCCGGAAAAATCCCACATGCCGCGGAGCAACTAAGCCCATGCGCCACAACTACTGATCCTGCGTCTAGAGCCCTCGAGCCACAACTACTGAAGCCCACACACCACAACGACTGAAGCCCGGGCGCGTAGAGTCCGTGCTCCGCAACGAAGAGTAGCCCCTGCTCGTGGTAACTAGAGAAAGCTCGCGTGCAGCAACAAAAGACCCAACGCAGCCAAAAAAATTTTAAAGTATATATATATTTTAAAAAATGCATGTCTCTCTTCCTCCCTCCCTCCTTTCCTTTTATTCTTCCTCCCTTACTCCCTTCCTGTTTCCTTCCTTCCTAATTCCATTCCAAACTCATGGTGTGGACCTGAGTGGGACATTCAGGGTGGCCCTTGTGAGAATGGCAGCCCAGTGGTGTCATGGGAGTGGCATATACAATGGATTGAGCAGACAAGCACATATCTTGAGGCTAATGGGAGTCAGTTTCCTTACTGATGAAAAGAAGTGGCAATAAGGAAGGAACGGAAGCCCAAATAAACCCTGTGGTGGTGCATTGCAAGTGGATATATCAGTACAAACTTTACTTACATAGAGACAGATCCAGAAATAAATATAGATAAGAAGGTGTGTGCATGTGTGTACGTATGTACGTCTGTATACGTGTAATTCCTAGTTCTGTCGACTAAGATAGCCTGGGAATGGCAGTATAACCGGTAGCAATGAGCACACCTAGTGCCTAGATCTTGGTTTCTAAATACAACTCTCCACTGAAAGGTGCCAGGGCTCCTTGGAAAATTGGCTGATTCTAGGAATGGGGCAGGGTAAGTGCAAGATAAGCCTGGAACATCATGGGGTGAAGAACAACTCAGGTGATGCTCAGAGAATGGCAGGGACCTGTTAGAAAGACCTCTGAAGTCATTTGAAGGGACTCTCATTAGTCAAATATGGGACAATTTGAGTGTAAAATAAATAATCATAGTAACAAATTAAATCCATTGACCAAAACAGGAATCAACAAGTCTACATTGATAGCAATAAACACATTGATAGATGGGAAGATAAGAAAGTTCTTCCTGACAGTAGAATGCCAACTAATTAATATAGTAGGAATATGGAATTAGAAAATCACAATTTGGAATTCATCATAGAAATATTTAATTCTGGCAAAAAAAAAAATCAATGGGTGTTGAAACTAGGGGTGTTAGTAGGATGTGAAATGAGATGCTCGTATAGTCTTAAAAGTGTCACCACATAAATTAATAATTCATTACAAAGAGAGGAGAAAGGAATAAACTTATAGTGGAGGAACCTGGAAGATACCACTTGAATCAAGTAATCAAAATTAACACCACAATTAATGGGACAAATTGACACTGTGTGCCCACCCCGCTCCCCCGCAATAGGAGGCGATGAGAAGAACACAGCATCTCTTCTGAGATATTCCTGCCCCAAACCTAATAACCCGGGTGTGTCATGAGAAACTTGAAGGACACCATGCGAAACAACTGCCCTGTAAGCTTCAAAAAGGCAAAGGCCATGAAAGGAAAGAAAGACTGAGGGAGCCTGGGAGTCAGGAGAAGTAACTGGACCACACGATGCTCTTGACATGAGAGCCTGAGGGGACATTTGGTGAAACTCGAAGGGGGTCTCTGGGTTAAGAGTATATGGAAGTTTTTTGTTCTATTCTTGGAAGTTTTCTGTATGTTTGAAATTGTTTAAAAATATAACTAAAACCAGGAAAGAATGCATGTCCTTTTGGTGGTTTCCTTGAGAGTACTTTTAAAAAGATACTGGTCTTAACTGGACCATATGAGGCCTCAACTTTTATTTACATCACTGCCTAAAAATCAATGCAGTAGATAGAACTTTCTCAGTTTTAGGTTTATGTATATATTCTATTAATATAAAATATATACTATATATATTAATATATAATATATGAGATTATTATATAAACATTTTTTTTTGAATCATCGACAACCAGCTCCTATTTGCCAACTACAGAACTTTGGAAAATGATGCAAAAAATAGTGCTGGCAGGAAAATGAAGGAACAACTAAATCAAACTTAGTTTGACAGCTTTAAGGGAGAGTCAAGTGTTTGTGGGTTTTTTAAAATTTTTTGGCTAGTAAAATTTTTCCCTTCTTTCTTTGTAAAATTAAATACAAAAATAATGGATGGTAATCCGCACAATTTATAAATTATAATTATTATTAGTCCTGAGTGCTTTGCCACTTGAACATGTCTGAGAATTACAAAATGTTCCCAGAACCCTCACAAACACACACATGGGTCTAATGAAAATCCTTTGTGATGAGCCTTAAGATGAGATACAATCATTCATCTTCTAGATTGTGATGTATTTTCACCTATAACTTCAGCACCAGCTGGTGGATGTGTAGTCTGGTCTATCTTCCTCTCCACATGGTGCAACTCACACCCCAGTAACAATAATATAATAACCAAAGAACTGGCTGATAATCAATGTTAAATGACATTTTGAAGACACATTTAAACTTGCCATTAAAGTGTAATTTGGCAGAGCAAATGCAAAAAGCATTAAGATAAAAATCCAAGGAATTTTGATGAATCAAGTGCCGGTTTTGTATTGTTGGGGTTTATAATCATCACTGAAGAGAAGCCAACCCTTGGATTTAATGTTGCACTTAGGATATTGTGTTTTATTAACCATGAACAAGGATACAGAACCACATAGACACTTAGGTTGAAGAATACATGACAACATTTGTTTCACAAGAGACATAGGACCTTGTACTTAAAATTCTTAATGACTGGGGAGGGGGGTAAAATAGGTGAAGGGGATTAAGAGGTACAAACCTCCACTTATAAAACAAACAATCCACGGGGATACAGCATAAGAAATATGGTCAACAATATTGTGATGACTTTGTACGGGGACAGATGGCTACTAGACTTACTGTGGTGATCGTTTCACAATGTGTGCAAATATCAAATCATATGTGATACACCTGAAACTAGCATAATATCATACATCAACTCTATTACAATCTTTTAAAATGGGGAAAAATTCTTACTGACTTTATATCCTTTCCTACTCTACTTTGTAAATTCACTAGAGAGACCTAGACTCAGAGTCCAAGGTTTTGTAGTCCTGAAATCCCATTGCATCACATGTTCAAAAACTTTCTTATTTACTTCACAAGCAGAGACTTTGACCATAACATTAAACATTTAGCAACGGTTTAGGTTTAAAAAGAAAACAAACCACTTTGAATGTTGTCTCTTTCTGGATTGGGATTCTAGCTAACATCCACCAGTAAAGCTCTCAGCGGAAAGATGCAAATGCCTTTCTGCTCCTATGACAGCAAAGTCTATCAGGAGCTGTGAGCACATTTGCAGAGGGGATAAAGGAACGTGTCACAGGGCTTCACGGGCATGATTATATACGTCTAGAAATGCATAGTCAGCCTAAGTCTGCACTGAGACATCTTTGTGCAAATTCTGGGATCCCCTACTTGCAAATAGCTTTCACCTGGTAGAAACTAATACGTTTATATACTGCAATTTCTATTTTTATCTAGAGCAGTTATTCTTAACTTTGGATGCACAGTATAATCTATCAGACTGTTTTTTTAAAAATATCGAAAAATTCAACAGAATTTCTGAGGTAAGGGTCCAGGCATTGGGCTTCTTTAAAGTCCCCGGGTAATTATGATTGCAGTTGGGGGTTAAGACCCACTGATTCAGCATGTCAGTATTTACTTAAGTTCAACTGATAAGGTTCCACCACATAATTCTCTCTCTTGCCAGCGTGAGATTACTTTTTATACTTTCTATAGTGTGTGATTCCTTGATCCCTTGTGAATTACTTCCTGGGTTCCACATATACATTCATTCTTTTGCAAACATTTCCTAAGCTCTTGTTAAGCTGTACTTGGTGGCTGACATTGGAAATTCAGAAATACACAAAACTTGACTGTTGCCTGTAAGGAGTTCACAGTTTACTAGGACTGAGATATGGTGCTACAAATGAAAAAATGGAAGTCCAAGGTTCTTAATTTCCTTAGAAGCATCTGCCGACATTTCACAGAGGATATTTCACTCGGATTATGTCTTAAAGAACCTTGAGTTTAGCGGTTCAGAGGGCATGAGGTGGAGTGGGGTGAGATGATACGGATGTAGGTGTTCCAGGCAGCTGTCAAAGCAAAAAGGCGTAAGACAGCAGGATGCATCCCCAGCAGCAGCAATATAGCTGAATGTTGCTGGAGCAGAACATTTCAGGTGAGGAATAGTGGGAAGTGAGGCTGGGAGGGGGTAGGATCTGGATGACAAAAGCTCTTCATATGCCATGTTTAAGAGTTTGCAGTGAAAGGGAGGACCAAAGTCAAGTGTGTATTTCAGAAAGAATATTAACAGCAGCATATACGAGAGATTGGGGTAAGTGGGCAGAGTGGGAGAGAAAGGGGTTGAAAAAAGAAAACCCTTGGTATGTATCACAGTGATCCTATCTTCCATCCTCACTTTCCAAACCAACCTTGCACAATGTTGCATGTTAGTGAGCGAGGGACATTTTTATGCAATTGCCCACGTGTACACCTGGCCGCGATGACACAGGAGATGTGCTGCTCTCCTGGAGCATGCTTTGGAGAGAAGGCTTTTATTTCCCAAATCATGGCCTGAGATGCCAGAAGAGTGGAATTCTAGCAAAGGACTCAGAAACTGGAGGGAATTTTGCTGGGAGGATTCATCAACCAGATGTTCAGGTTTTAAGCTGGATATGAAGAGTGCCTATAGGTGGGATACAGAGTCTGTAGGGGAGAATGGGAAGCAAACAGAGCAGGAGCACATTATTTGGTTCTTCACAGGATGACTCCAGCAGGGGAAGAGGACAAGCCCACCACCTTGGAGGAAGTGTGATGTCCTGGTTGGGGCCAGAGGCTTTAATCAGGGAACACTCGACTTTGAGTCGTGACTCCGCCTCTTACTAGCTGTGGCCTCTTGGGCAAGTCACATTCTACGGCTAAGTTCTCGTCTCTAACACGGGGGTGAAGATAAAACCTACTTCATCACATGCTTGTGGTCAGGATGAAGTTAGAATATGCACGCAGAGTGCTTACAAAGTGAGTGCTTGATGAAATTGAGCTGTCATTAACCTTCTTAGCATTAATATCAATGCCTCAGATGTCTTACCCCAAAGTCCTGGAAATTCCTGCACAAAAGCATAATTTTTTGTGCACAAAGGCACCAAAAAACTAATAGATTTCAATGAGACTCCGTGAACTGGTACTCATTACTAGAAACCATAAAGAACAAAAGACAAAAAGAAAGAGCTACATTCCGTACCCTACCGCAAAGTGTGAGTAGCAGTTATCTCTAGGCAGAGGAGTACGGGCATTTACTTTCTTCCTTTTTTTTTAATATGTCAGATTTTTGTTTTATTTTGTTTTCACTGATTTTTAAAAGTTTATCGATAGATAAGACAGAAAATCTATTTCCACAACTGGGGAAAAAATAAGATATGTCTGTATCAGGAATTCCCTGGTGGTCCAGTGGTTAGGACTCAGCGCTTTCACTGCCAGGCCCGGGTTCAATCCCTGGTCAGGGAACTAAGATCCCACAAGCCGCGTAGCAAGGCAAAAAAAAAACAAAAATAAAAATAAAAAAATAAGATATGTCTGTATGAAAATCCACAAACACAAAAGTAGGGATGTAATTCCAATATGTTAAATGAGCATTCCTGGGAGCTATTTACCAAATCATCAGACTCCCCTGTTTCAGGAACTCAGATTTGTATAGAAAATACTACAGATGTTTCCTCCGAGATTCAGTAGAGTCAAATTTTCACCCAGGTAACGTCTAGTGGTCATTACAAACCCTGGCCAGGCCCTCCAGACCTCAGTCTCCTCAGCCCCCCGTCCAGCCCTGACGTGTGGGTTGAGGGAAAGCTCCCAGCTCCCTCCCTATTCCTGCTTCACTCGAAGTCCCAAGTTAGGACAAAAGGCCATTACACTTTGGAACACAAAGAAGAGAACCCTGGGACCCTACACACAAGTGTCGTACACTATGTAGAAAAACATATTGTAAGAAATCCAAAGACAAGATCAGTATGATCTCATCACTAGAGATTCTAGAAGGGAATGAGGGTTAGCAGATGAGGGCCTGAGAATAAGATGCTGAAGATGCGTTCGCTAATGAACTGACATAGAAGAAAATGAGAAGGCAGCCCGAAAACGAATACGACTTCCAAGAAGTTCTCTGATGAGCTCAGATATAAAAAGACCATGTTAAAAAATAAAAATAAACAAGGATGGAAGAAGGGAACTATTACTCAGAATGAATCCACGTGCAGCGTAAACCAAGTCTGCAAAATGTCAGGACCTCAGCTGACTTAACTAAGTGCAGGATGAGACAAGTTTGTCAACGTCGCAAAGACAACCAAGTCAAAATCAGTATCATGTTCAGAATACAATTTTGTGTTTGATTTTCATATCATAAGTGCTTTCCTAGATCATTATTTTATGCTTGAAAGACATGCTTTTTTTAAAAGTAACTACATAATCTTCCATCACCTATACTTTAACCATCTCCCTGCTTTTGGACATTTAGGTGGCATCTTTCACCATTATGAATAACACCACAGTTAAGTTCTTTTGCAAAATCTTTGAATCAATTATTTCCTTAGGATCTTATTTCTAGAGGTGGAATTACTTGGACAAAAGGCAAAACATTTTTAAGGATCTTGATACATAAATGCCTTGACTGCCTTCCAGAAAGGTTAGCCCAATTTATGTTCCAACTTGACAACATTTGAAGGTTCTAAACACAGTGTAATGTTAACTGGCAAAGAGGGAACTGAATTATTTAATTTTTGGTTTTCTTCTGGCTTATCCAGGAAAGAAAATTATACTCACACCGAAAAAAGGAAAATGGACATCATGAAGAAGGAATTGAAGCTTTGCTAGAAAGTAATATAAGTAACCAGCCGTCCCAAATGCATTTTGGGGCTATAAACCCAGGAAAATATATCCCAGGTTGCATGAACTTGTAATTGTGACCTTAGTGTCACTGTCATCAATCTTTACGTTATAGGACGCCAAGGAAGCCCATGTCGTGCCACGGACATTTTATTTTAAAACATATATGTACAACATTGTGATCTGTGTAAAGAAAATATATAGAAAAATGCTGGAAGTCAATGCACCAAAATATAAAGAGTAATTCATTTAGGAACAGATTTTTTTCTTGTTTTCTCTATCTACAAATTTTATGTAGTGTGTTTATATCACTTCATGGTGGAAGAAAAAGGAATTTTTTTTTAATGATAAACAAGAGAGATGCCTGAAGACACAGGAGGAAAACCAATAGACTGTGAAGACCAAGCTTCAGTAGGTTTGCCATAAATCCACAGCCTGGTGGTAAGAATTGTTAACCAAGATGGTTCATGTGCAGTTCGATGAATGGGAAATGATCGCTAAAAAACAATGTGTGATCTCTTCCAACAGGTTACAGCAAATTAAGCCTAATTCTACTTCTGACTTCGTTTTAGGTTAGTAAATAAGGGGAAATGCTTTAGCAATAACGTGTCTCCATTTTAGCAAAGCATTTGAAGACTTATCTCTTGATGGTACCCTTGGGAGTGAGATGCTGAGATGTGAATTGGGATACAGTATTATTAGTTGGCTTAGCAGCTGCTTATACAAACTATATGTGGAAAGTTCTGCTCAATAGCTATAATATGAAAAAACCAAACCCCAGGAGGTTTGATTAGCTCTGATAGGTCTAAATTATATGAAAGTAGGGACTTCCTAGCGGCCAAGTGGTTAAGACTCCTCACTTCCACTGCAGGGGGCACGGGTTTCAATCCCTGGTCTGGGAACTAAGATCCCACATGCCATGTGGCAGGGCCATAAATAAATAAACAAACAAACAAATAAATAAAATGAAAGTAAAAGAAAGCTTGGGGAATGGTTTACTATTTTTAAGAGAATAAGAAGCATAAATGTTCCCCAGCAATACGACCTATTGCTGTTTATTTTATTTTATTTATTTATTTTAAATTTATTTTTGGCTGCGTTGGGTCTGTTGCTGCACGCGGGCTTTCTCTAGTTGCGGCGAGCGAGGGCTACTCTTCGTTGTGGTGCGCAGGCTTCTCATTGCGGTGGCTTCTCTTGTTGCAGAGCACGGGCTCGAGGTGCACAGGCTTCAGTAGTTGTGGCTCGCAGGCTCAGTAGTTGTGGTGCACGGGCTGTGTTGCTGCACGGCATGTGGGATCTTCCCAGACCGGGGCTCGAACCCATGTCCCCTGCATTGGCAGGTGGATTCTTAAACACTGCACCACCAGGGAAGCCCCTTGCTGTTTATTTTAAATTTAAATCTTCAAACTTAAAGTGAGTGTGGACATTCAGTAATGTTGATTTAGATGGACCCCTTAAGAAGATCATGGATTTTTAAGAAACATTCTTTAAGCATCTCATTATATGAATACATACAAATACATCAAGCACCTTTAGGGATGATTTCCCTGGTCTCCTAGGTAAAAATAAATCCAACTGGTTAATTAACCTGTCAACAGTATTTGTGATTTCCCTTTGTTTCTACATGTGCTCATGTTAGTTTCTTCAGCATAGAATGCCCCCCTTCTTATATTTGCGCTGCTCCAAAATCTTTCATTTATCTACCAGAACCCTAGAGCCAAGGGTCCTTGCACTACACACATAACAATACACTCTTCTATCCTCTCAGGTCATTTTATGAAAAGCTGGTAAGTTAGAGAAACTTTCCAGAAGAAAACTATAGAATTTTGTCCCCAGTCCTATTCTACTCAATACTTTCAACAAATTGGATGAAGACTTTTAAAATTTCATAAATTGTTAGTTGTTGCACAGAGGAGAGAACGTGGACAGTTGATCTCAGAAAGAGCTCAACACATCGGCCAGAAAGCGCAGGATAAATTTCACAAGATCTCCGTAAATCTCAGCTTGTAGGTTGATTAAGTAGGGGAAAGAGCCGTTCCAGCTTGAAGAAATTCCAGATGCTTCCACAGAGAAAGAAGTGGAACTGAAATTCAAGCCCAGCGAGCCTTGGGCTACCCAGCGAGAGCTCTGGAGCAGGCATCGCCGGCCCTAAAACGGCTGGGCCTGTGTGTCCCCTACTTGCCCATCACGGGATGCAGGCTGCCCAGACAGGGTGTGACCTCAGGTCAGGCAGTCTGCAGTGAGGCAGCCCCAGGGGAGCTGACGGCGGAGACCCCATGCTGGCCACCCTCCCCTCAGGTGGGCAACAAGTCCTTCTCTGAAGGAGGGTTTTGGGGGTGCACCTCTGTGGATGCAGAGACTGCTAGAGTTTCTCCCCTATTCATTTTAGTCTAAGAACACCCCCAAGTTTAATCAGAGCCCTTGGCTGTCCCCCTGTATGCTATGTTTCTCAGACTCCCTTACTGCTAGGCTTGACCATGTGACCACGTTCTGACCAACGGGATGTGAGTGGAGGGATACAGTCAACTTCAAGGCTGCTTCCTTACAAAGGAAGCGGCCCTTTCCCT